>NC_058420.1:420643-429395 GCF_002201575.2 Neomonachus schauinslandi
GAAATGAAGGGAACAGGAGGAAACTGTTTGTGTGGAGAGGGGTGGGGGCATTGAGAACAGACAGGCATTCCTCGGGATAGAGCAGAAAAAATCCTGGTGTCAGAGACAGAAAGGAGATAGTCTATTTCAGGGGGATTAAATAAAGTGAGATGAAACATTTGTCAAAGAAAAAAAATCCTGCCTTTCTGAACCCTTCCCCATTATACCTTCTATTCTTAGCATATTGTATTCCCATTTTTCAAAGCCTGAGAGCATATTGTCTGTTCAGGGAACTGTGTGTGGTCTGCCTCTTACATTAGATACCAGCGTTAGAGAAGGCCACTAGGCTGACCTCACTTGCTGCAGCATGGAGAGTCTCCTGGGTGTTTGTGGAGTCAACGAATGAACCTTCTTATCCCACAGACAGCCTACTACAGAGAGGCAGATAAAAAGATGGAATTGTTTTATATGAGCGATTATGCTTATTTTTATTCCTGATAGGTTCATAAGTCAATTAAATGATTATTGATAAACTAAATATGAAAGTAAAAGTAACAAGGGGCACCTGAGTGGCAGCAGGTTGAGTTTCTGACTCTTTTTTTTTTTTTTAAGATTTTATTTATTTATTTGACAGAGACAGCGAGAGCAGGAACACAAGCAGGGGGAGTGGGAGAGGGAGAAGCAGGCTTCCCGCTCTGCCGGGAGCCCGATGTGGGACTCGATCCCAGGACCCTGGGATCATGACCTGAGCCGAAGGCAGTCGCTTAACCAACTGAGCCACCCAGGCGCCCGCTTCTGACTCTTGATTTCAGCTCAGGTCACGATCTCAGGGTCATGGGATCAGCCACCTATCAGGCTCCATGCTCAGCTTGGAATCTGCTTGTCCCTCTTCCTCTGCTCTTCCCCCGCTCATGCTCTCTGACTCTCTCTCTCTCAAATAAATAAATAAATAAATAAATAAATAAATAAATAAATAAATAAAATCTTAAAAAAAGTAAATGTAACAAAGCATAGTTAATTTACTGTTCTTACACATCATTATTATGACAGCTATACGTTAATGAGGTAATATAATTGACATAGAGTGTTATATTCGTGTCAGATGTACAGCATAGTGATTCAACACTTCCATACATCACCTAATGCTCATCTCAAGTGCACTCCTTAATCCCCGGCACCTATTTCATCCATTGCCCCTCCAACCTCACTCTAGGAAGCATCAGTTTGTTTCTCTAGAGTTAAGAGTCTGTTTCTTGTTTTTTTGCTCTATTTTTTTCCCTTTGCTTATTTGTTTTGTTTATTAAATTCCACGTATGAGTGAAATCATATGGTATTTGTCTTTGACTTACTTCATTTAGCAAAATACTCTCTGGCTCCATCCATGTTGTTGCAAATGACAAAATTGTATTTTTTATTTATGGCTGAATAATTCTTTTTTATGGCTGATTATCTATCATCTATCTATTATCTATCTATATCTATCTATCATCTATCATCTATTTATTATCTATCTGTGGCTGATCTCTCCACAATATAAATTAGATGTTATAATCCCTACTATTATTTTATTTTAAATTAGTTCCTTAAGTATGTTATTAATTATTTTATATATTTGTTGCTCCCATGTTGAGTGCATAAATATTTACAATTGTTAGGTCTTCTTGTTGATTGTCCCCTTTATTATGATATAGTATGCTTCTTTATCTCTGGTTACATTCTTTGATATAAATTCTAATTGTCCAATATCTGTGTTACTACTCTGGCTTTCTTCTGATATCCAGGTGCTTGGTAAGTATTTCTCTATCCTTTCATTCTCTATCTGCAGGTGTCTTTGGATCTAATATTAGTCTTTTGTAGTCAGCATATACATGGGTCTTGTTTTATTATCCATTCTGACAACCTATGTCTTTTGATTGAAGCCGTTATCCACTACATTCAAAGTCATTATTGATATGTATTTATAGCCATTTCATTACTTCTTTTGTAATTTTTTTTTTTCTGGAGGTTTTCTCTGATCTATTATGGTCTTTGACACTTTTGGTCTCTCCTGTCCGCTCAGAGTCCTCTTTACTATTTCTTGAAGGGCTGGTTTAGTTGTCAGGTACTTCTTTAGTTTTTGTTTGACTTGGAAACACGTTATTTGTCTTTCTAGTCTGAATGACTGTCTTCCTGTGTACAGTATTCTTCGCTGCAGATTTTTCCCATTCAGTACTTTGAATATATCATACCACTTCCTTTTGGCTTGCCATGGTTCTGTTGAAAAATCTGCAGCTAGGGTTATGGGTCTTCCTTTGTAAGTTAATGACCTCTTTTGTCTTGCTGCTTTTAAGATTTTTTTAATTGCTATGTTTTGCAAATTTATTCACAATATGTCTTGATTACAATATGTTTTGTTGATTTTGGTGGGAGTTCTCTCTGCCTCCTGAATCTAGATGTCTGTATCCTTTCCCACTTTAAGGAAGTTTTCAGCTATTATTTCTTCAGATGAATGTTCTGCCCCCCTTTCTCTCTCCTCTTCTTCTGGGACTCCAATAATAGAAATTTTATTACATTTGTCATGCACACAAGGGAGGGAAGGGCAGAAGGAGGACAAGCAGACTCCCCGCTGAATGGGGAGCCCAGCACAGGGTTCAATCCCAGGACCCCGAGATTATGCCTGAACCAAAGGTAGATGCTTAACCAACTGAGCCACCCAGGTGCCTCTCTATTGACCATTTTTAAATCAGATTGTTTTGTTAATAATTTGTATGAGTTCTTTGTACACATTGAATATTAACCTCTCATCAGATATAGTTTTGAGACTCTCTCCTTCCATTCCTTAGGTTGCTTTCCATTTTGTTAATGCTTTCTTTTGCTGTGCAGGAAAGCTTCTTAGTTTGATGCAGCCCCATATGTTTATATTTTATTTTGTTTCCCTTGCGTTTGAAATCATATCCAAAATAGCATCTGTAGGACCAATGTCAAGGAGAATTCTACTTATGTTTTCTTCTATAAGTTTTAAATAAAACAAAACAAAAAAGGTCTTACATTTAGGTCTTTAATACATTTTAGTTTGATTTTTGTATGTGATATAAACTAGCAATCTAGTTTTAGTACTTTGCATATAGTTGACCAGTTTTCCCACCATGCTTTACTGAAGAGACAGACCTTTCCTTAATGTATATTCTTGCCCTCTTTGTGTAAATTAATCAAACATATATGTGTGAGCTTATTTCTGGGTTGTCTATTCTGTCCCATTGATCTATGTGTCTGTTTTCATGTCAATACCATACTGATTTGAACGGTATAGTTTGTATTATACATTGAAATCAGGGAGCATATGTCTCACTTTTTTCCTTTTCTCAAGATTGTTTTGCCTATTTGAGGTCTTTTGTGTTTCCATGCAAATTTTAGAGTTATTTGTTTTACTTTTCTGTGAAAAATGTGACTGGCATATTGGTAGGGATTTTACTGAATCTCGTTGTTGCCTCACCAGAGGTACTAACCTGCAGATTTCTTTGAGTAGTATGGGCATTTTAACAATATCAATTCTACCAATCTATGAACATGAAATTTCTTTCCATTCATTTGTCATTTATCTACTTACATCAATATCTTATAGTTTCCAATGTACAAGTCTTTTACCTCCTTGTTTAAATTTATTCCTTGAAAAATTATTTCTTGATATTTTATTCATTTTGATATGATTACAAATGGGATTTTCTTGATTTCTCTTTCTAAAAGCTCATTATTATTGTATAAAAACAGAATAAAGGTCGCCTGGGTGGCTCAGTGGATTAAGGGTTTGCCTTCAGCTCAGGTCATGATCCTGGAGTCTTGGGATTGAGTCCCACATCAGGTTCCCTGCTCAGCAGGGAGTCTACTTCTCTGCCCCGCCCCTGGCTTGTGCTCTATCTCTTGCTCCTTCAATTGCTCTCAAATAAATAGATCTTTGAAAAAAACAGAATAGATTTTATATATTAATTTTATACCTTGTAACATTACTGAACTTATTTATTTGTTCTAACAGTGTCTGGTAGCCATTCACAGTTTCTATATATATACTATCATATCATCTGAAAACGATAGCACTGCTTCCTCCTTGCTGATTTGCCAATGCCTTTTATATTACCTTTCTTTAAAAAAAAATCTAATTGCTTCAGCTAGGGCTTCTAATTCTATGTTGACTAACAGTGGGGATTGCGGGTATTCTTGTCTTGTTCCTAATATGAGAGTAAAAACTCTCAGCTCTTCATCATTATATTTTAGCAGTTGGTTTGTCATAAATGGCCTCTGTTATGTTGATGTACTTCTCCTCTATACACACTTTGTTGAGAATTATAATAAATAGATGTCAAATTTTTGTCAGATTTTTTTCTAAGTTTATTGAGATAATCAATGGTTTTATCTTTAATTTTGTAACTGTGATCTATCACATTGACTGATTTATATATGTTGAATCATCCTTGCCTCCCTGGAATAAATACCACTTGAACATGGTATATGACTCTTTTAATGTACTCTTGAATTCAGTTTGTTTGTATTTTGTTGAGGATATTTGCATCTCTGTTCATCTGTGATATATAAATATAAACATATATAATATAAATATATAAATAATATATATAATATAGATAAAATATTATATCATACATCATATATATCATATATGATATAATATAAAATAATAGTTCACATATATATTTTTCTTTTCTTTTCTTTTCTTTTTTCTCCTGTGGTGTCCTTGCCTAGTTTTGGTATCTGGGTAATGCTAGCCTTGTAACATGAGCTTGGAAACATTCCAACTGCTCTGAGTTTTTGGAAGATTTTGAGAAGTATAACTATTAGATATTCTTGAATGTTCATAGAATTCACTAGTAAAGCCATCTATTGAACTTTTGTTTGTGGGGAGGTTTTTGATTACTAATTCAATCTCCTTATTAGTAAAATGCAAATTCAGATTTTCTATTTCTTCATGATTCATTCAGGGAAGATTGTAAATTTCTAGGGATTGATCCATCTTTCTAGGTTGTCTAATTTATTGGCATATAAATCTTCTTGGTAGTCTCTTATGATACTGTGTATTTCTGTGGCATCATTTGTGCTTTCTTTTGCATTCCTGATGTTAATTATTGGAATGCTTTTATTCTTCTTGAGTCTAGGTAAAGGTTTGTTAATTTTGTTTACCTTATAAAAGAAGCAGCTCTTAGCTTCATTGATTTTTTTGTATTTTCTCTTATTAAAAAAATAATTTATTTTTAAGTAATCTCTACACCCAACATGGGGCTCCAACATGGGGTCACCCACCATGGGGTTCAAACATGCGGCACAAACCTGGGATTAAAAGTGACACATTCCACTGACTTAGCCAGCCAGGTGACCTTTATTTTCTTTTTATTATCTATTGTATTTATTTCCAATCAGATCCTCATTATTTATTTCCTTCAACTAACTTTTTCCTTTGTTTGTTCATATATATATATATATATATATATATATATATATATATATATATATATATATAAAATACATATATATTTTCAGGGGGGATTCATTGTTTTTGTTGTTACAAGCCTGTGTTGCTATTAAATTCCATTAGAGCCACTTCTGCTGTATCCCATAGATTTTGGTATGCCATATTTTCTGTTTTAAATTGTCTTTTTTTTTAAGTTGTTATTTGTGTTTTTCCATAGAGCTTGTTTGTTCCTCATATAGTTTGTATATTAACCCCTTATTAGTTGATGGTTTGCAAATGTTTTCTTATTCCATAGGTTGCCTTTTACTTTTCTTGGTTGTTTCCATTACTTTGTAGAATCCTTTTAAGTTCACGTAACCTCACTTGTTTATTTTTGGTTTTGTTGCCTGCACTTTGCTGTCATATCAAAAATAGGTCATCAAGACAAATGCCGAAGAGGTATTTCACTATGTTTTCTTCCAAGAGCTTTACAGTTTCATATCTCACAGTTAATTCTTTAATCCATTTCAATTTAATTTTTATGAGTAATGTGAGCTAAAAGTCTAGTTTCTTTCTTTTACATGTGGATATTCAGTTTTCCAATCACCAATTTTGAAGAGAATATTTTTCCCCATTTGTATATCCTTTTCACCCTTGTAAATGATTGATTTGAAGTATATCTGTGGCTTTATTTCTTGGATCTCTGTTTGGTTTCATTGTCTATGTGTCCATTTTTTAAATCTAGTACTACATTGTTTTGATTGCTACTTCTTTTATAATTGATTTGTAATTCAGACTGTGACTCCTCCAGCTTTGTTTTTGTTCAGAGTGCTTTAAATATTTGGAGTCTTTGTGTTCCCTATGAATTTTAGGATTTTTTTTTTCTATTTCTTTGACGAATGCATTGAAATCTTGAAGGAATTGCATGCAATCTGAATATAGCTTTTGGTGGATGAATATTGTAACAAATAATCCTTAACTTAAATATTATATTAATTAATTTTAATTTTAACAACAAATTCTTACAACCAAAGAACATAGGTTCTCTTCACTTATCTGTGTCTTTTTCAAGTTCTGTTGATCAATTTTTTATAACTTTTAGTGTGGAGCTCTTTCACCTCCATGACTAAATTTTTCCTAAGTATTTATTCATTAGATATTATTGTAAATGGATTATTTTCTTAATTTCTCTTTCGGGTACTTCATCATTAGTGTATTATTGTATACTGATTTTATATCCTGCAAGTTTACTGAGTTTGTTTATTAGTTCTAACAATTATTTGATAGAGTCTTCTGTGGTTTTCTGCATACAAGATGATATAATCTGTAAGAAGAAGCAAGTTAGATTATTTATTTCTGATTTGAATATCTTTTATTTTTTCCTTGCTTAATTGTTCTGGCTAGAACTCTCAGTACTATACGGAATAGAAATTTTAAGATGATCATTCTTGTGTTGTTTCTGATCTTGGAGAAACAAAGTTTTCAGCATTTTTAGTATTGATTTATTATGTTTTTTTTTTTCTATAACTAATGTTTGGAGAGTTTTTATCAAGACAATATGTTGCATTTTATCAAATGTTTTTTCCTGCACCTATTGAGATGATCAGTCTGATTTTTATATCATTTTGTTAAATATATGGTTTATCGTGTTTACTGATTTGTATATGTTGAATCATGTTTATATCCCAGGGATAAATCCCACTTGGTCATTGTGTATGATTCTTTTTAATGTGCTCTTGAATTGGGTTTGCTAGTATTTAATTGAGGCTTTTTTGCAACTATCTTCATTAGGGATATTTGCCTGTAGTTTTGTTTTTGTGGTGTCATTTTCTGGCCTTGCTTTAACAGTAATACTTCCCTGGTAAGATTGGTAAGATTATTTGCAAGTGTTCCCTACTCTTCTTTGATTACTGTTTCAGTCTTCCTGTTCTTTCTTCATTTAGATTTTTTATTTCTTTATGATTCAATCTTTGTAGGTTGGATATTTCTAGGAATTTTTTTTTCTTTTTCTGTTATACAAATTTTTGTAGAGTAACTGTTAATAGAAGTTTCTTATGATTCCTTGTAATTTTGTATTATCTGTTGCTATGTCTCCTCTTTCATTTTTAATTTTGTTTATTTGATTTTCGTCCTTGTGTATCTAACAACAACAAAAAAATAATTTTATCTTTTCAAAACCACCTGTTAGTTTACTGCTGTTTTCTATTGCATTTGTGTTCTTGATTGAATTTCTTTCTGTCTTTGTTTTAAGATTTTTATTTATTTGACAGAGAGAGACACAGTGAGAGAGGGACCACAAGCAGGGGGAGTGGGAGAGGGAGAAGCAGGCCTCCCGCGGAGCAGGGAGCCCGATGCGGGGCTCGATCCCAGGACCCTGGGATCATGACCTGAGCCAAAGGCAGACGCTTAACGATGGAGCCATCCAGGCACCCCGATTGCATTTATTTCTGAGGTAATTTTTATTTCTTCTTTCTTCTGGTAACTTGGGGTGAGTATGTTCTTCTTTTGTTAGTTTTTGAGGTATATAAATTTATTTATTTGAAATATTTATTTTTTTATTGATGTAGGCTTTTAAAAAATATTGTATTTATTTATTTGACAGAGAGAGCACAAGCAGGGGGAGTAGCAGAGGGAGAGGGAGAAAAAGGCTCTCTGCGAAGCAGGGAGCCTGATGTGGGACTTGATCCCAGGACCCTGGGATCATGGGATCATGACCTGAGCTGAAGACAGGGGTTTAATTGACTGAGCCACCCAGGCGCCCCTTAATGTAGACTTTTCTTGCAAGAAACTATTCTGTTAGAAATCCTTTTGCTGCATTATGTATATCATATTATATATTATATATACATATACATTATATATAATCTCAAATTATATTTTTGACCCATAGGTTGTTCAGGAGTGTGTTTGTATTTCGTATATTTGTAAATATTGCTTCTGCTATTGACTTCTATTTTCCCACCTATGGGATCAGAAAATATACTTGATACAGTCAGTTCTTATATGAGTTAAAACTTTCTTTATGGCCTAATATATAATATATCCTAGAGAATGTTCCATGTGGATTTGAGAAAAAAAATTGTGTATTGTTCTGATGTAGGACTGAAAATTCTTTATATGTCTGTTAGGTCCATTCTGTCTAAAGCATTGTACAAGTCAGTGGTTCCCTTAATGATTTTCTCCCTGGATGATCCACCCATTGCTGAAAATGGGGTTTAAGTCACCTACTCCTATTGTATTGTGTCAATTTCACTCTTCATATCCGCTAATATTGGCTTTCCATGTATATCTGTGTGTTTCTATGTTGTGTACATACACACCTCTTTATTATTAGCTATT
>NC_058420.1:429405-436011 GCF_002201575.2 Neomonachus schauinslandi
ACCAGTGTCTGCAACTTGTATCTGGGGGTACAGATAATTGTGCCCCCTGCCATGTTCTTGGGTAGGAGGACTGTCCCTTGACAACAGATCAGTGGGCAGGGAGCTAGGTCGTAGGGCTGATCAGAATACTCTGATCAAGGTCAAGGGGCCTGCCTATGGGGACAAGGATGGGTGTGGTTCCTCCCAAATCCCTTGGTCGATGATGCTGGTATAAGGACAAAGTCCATATACAACTGTAGCTGAGTCTACAGGGAGACTGGGTGTCTACAGAGGTCCTTCTCAGTCTATAACCAGGACCATGGCAGGAGAATGTGACACATGGTTGTACATATGCCTTCTCAAAAAGGTCATTCTCAGGCTTGGATTCCATCTGTTTTACACAACATCATAACCTGGATTCCAAAGGTCACTTAGATACAAGTTCATCAGTGGATGGCTGCACATTGGTGTTGCTGGGGAGTATGAATGGGGAAACCTCCTATTACACTATCTTCTTCAGCCATATATTCCTGATGAAATGAAAATTTTTTCTGATGGGGCACCTACATGGCTCAGTTGGTTAGGCCATTGACTCTTCATTTTGGCTCAGGTCATGAAATCAGGGTCTTGGTATAGAGCCCCATATCAGGCTCCATGCTCAACACTGAGTCTGTTTGAGGATTCTCTCTCTGCCTGCCCTCCCCCTCTTTAAATCCATAAATAAATCTTTAAAAAAATATCTGCTTATGGAAGAAAGAAATTTATAAATGAGAATAATTTTGGAGAGGAGAGAGGTTATGTGGAGCCTCAAAGGCTGAGAATATCTACAATTTTGAGAAACTTCCTACATTCCATGATCACTTCCTGTCTCTCATGGGGATTTTATTGAAGAGGGGCACAGTCAACACAAGTTAAAAGCCTAGTTTATTTTGATAGACTCAGTGTCTATTTTGAAAAGCTGAAAAGATAAAATTTGTTTACACTTCAAAGCAACAGTGTTAAAACTATTATACAGCACATGGACAGAAACCTTAATGAAAATTATGATTTTGGGGGCACCTGGGTGGCTCAGTCAGTTAAGTGGCTGCCTTTGGCTCAGGTCATGATCCCAGGGTCCTGGGATCCAGCCCCGTTTTGGGATCCCTGCTCAGCAGAGAGCCTTCTTCTCACTCTCCCTCTGCTGCTCCCCATGCTTGTGCACTCTCTCTGTCAAATAAAATATTTTTAAAAATATGATTTTTCAAATTCCTTTTTTATTCTTGTACTCCTAATTAATTCAAAAAATTTGAGAAAAGTGTATGAACTTTTTCTTCCATATATGTAATTTTCTATTATATCTCACTTCAGTATGTTCACATATTTTATGTCAGAGACTATGTGCAAATTGGCTTTATATATAAAAATATATATTTACATATACATATATTTATATATATACACCCACACTTTCTCATTGAAATGACACAATGTCTGAGCCAGGAATAAGTCAATGAATGTATAAGTGTCTAGAGACTGGAAAATATATATTCTATGCTGCTTAACCAACAATGGCTTAAAAGTCCCCACATCATAAAATAAAAAAGATGGAATTCTTGATCATGCCACATATCATCGTGGAACTTGCATCTCTTCAGAAGCAGCTAATGATACTTCTCTTGCTGTGAACATCAGCAGTCTGTGATATGTGAAAAGAGGACATGGAAGGACAGTTATTGATCTTAAATCATCTAGTCATGTGTTACACATGCTTATTTCCCTGATGTTTTACAGACCATCCCATACTTCAAGGACAAGGGAAGTGCAATACGATTCTTAGTCCAGAAGAAGGAAGTCAATGTTATTAACCAGCATCACGAATCAACAAGTTCTCCTTGTTTGGTTCACTTAATTTTCTCCAACAAAATAAGTTCAACACCCCCAAAAGGAGACAAACAAAAGTTGCATTTAGCCATGTGATGAGGATGTACCAAGCAGGTCTAGAAATGATTTTTCTTATTAGATGACCTGTGAAATGCAACTCATCAAAATACGCAAAACATTTGGTGTTTCAAGGTCCTGATAACATCAATTACCAGTCCTATAAAGAAGAGCAGGAGAAACACAGGAATTTGTTCTCAGATATTCTCAAATCTCAATGGGCAGATTTGTGGGTGCCTTTTATATTGTAGTTGAAGAACAGTCATAAGTAAAGGCACTTTTCTATTTCCTTGGAGCATATTTTTCATTTTTTTACCATTCTTCTTGGTTCATTCCTCTGGAATGTCCCCCCCCCCCTTTTCCAATATCTCATTGCTTGCTTACCATAATTGTAAAAAATTATCTTCTTGAGGCTAAGTGGTTTCTCAGTCACCTTCTTGAGGGTATGTTTTTGGAATCTTTTGGAATCTTTGCATAAAAGAATATTATTTTACAAATATTCACTGATTTCTTCTGATCTATATGAGAGGAGTGAAGTGTCCACTCCAAATGTATGAGCCAGGACATGTAATTATTTCCTTTGTTCAATGCTATGTGGCTGAAATTGTCTTTTTATCAATTCCAAGCGAAGGACGTTCGAGATAGCTTTGTTGTTGTCGTCGTTGTTGCTTCTTCCATAACCATGAGGAGTAATGCTTGAGAAGCTTGTCACTTTCAAAACATTTTTTTCTGTGCTTGATTTCCTCATCCATAAGAAGAGATGGTTCTTATGAAATGTCCAGTTACAAAAGTGGAAACTACTTTATGTATTTTAAAGCAGAGGTAAAGAGGTTCAGAAAATCAATTTAATAGGAGGTGGGAACACCAAAGAGCTAAGTAGAGAAAAAATGAGCAACCACAGAAACTTTCCATCACTTTGAGAAGTGGAGACATCTGGACAATGTGCCTTCCTGGATCTCATGAATGGGACCTTCATGTAAGATATGAAAGCAAGATGGGGACTGGCAAGCACTACATAGATCCATAGTTGTGTCTCACAGGAACTGGAAACATGGAAAGTCTCAACCACTTCCAGGAACCCCAATGAAAAGAGACTGGGAGGTAAGAAAGAACACATAAGCTGAATTATATCCTATACAGCTTCTTTTTTATCATTTATATTTTAATTCCAGTGTAGTTAACACCAAGTTATATTAGTTTCTGAAGTACAATATAGTGATGAAACGGTTCTAAACAAACAAAACAAAAACAATTCTGTATATTACTCAGTGCTCATCAGGGTAAATGTACTCTTAATTCCTTTTGGATATTTCACCATCCACCCACGCACCTGTCCTCGGGTTACCATCAGTTCGTTTTCTATAATTAAGTCTGTTTCTTTCTAATTTTCCCCTTTGTGCATTTTTTTGTTTATTAAATTCCACATATGGGTGCAATCGTATGATACTTGTCTTTCTCTGACTAACTTAATTTGTTTAGTATTATACTCTTTAGCTCCATCCATTTGCTGCAAATAGCAAGATTTCATTCTTTTTAAAATCTTATTTAAAATCAATTAATTAACAGATAGTGTATTATTAGTTTCAGAGGTAGAGTTTAGTGATTCATCAGTTGCATATAACACCCAGTGCTCATTCCATCAAGTGCCCTCCTTAATGCCCAGCACCCAGTTACCCCATTCCCCACCCACCTCCCCTCCAGCAACCCTCAGTTTGTTTCCTATTGTTAAGTCTGTAATGGTTTCTCTCCCTCTCTGATTTCATCTTATTTTATTTTTCCCCTCCCTTTCCCTATGTTCATCTGTCTTGTTTCTTGAATTCCACATATGAGTGAAATCCTATGGTATTTTCATTCTCTGACTGGTTTATTTCACTTAGCCTAATACCCTCTAGTTCTCTACAGTTGTTGCAAATGGAAAAACTTCATTCTTTTTGACGGATGGGTAATATATATATATATATATATATATATATTATATAATATATAATATATATAATATAATATAATATATATAATATATATATATATACATATATATATAACAACAACAATATATGGTATATAACATTTCTTATTTATCCATTCATGTGTTGATGGACATCTGGACTCTTTGCTTATTTTGGCTATGGTGGACATTGCTCCTATAAACATTGGGATGCATATGCGAGTTTCAATCACTTTGTATCTGTTGACATTCATATTTATAGCTGAATAATATTCTATTGTATCTATACACCACTTCTGTATCCGTTCATCAATCGATGGACATTTGGGCTGCTTCCATATCTTGGCAATTATAAATAATGATGTCGTAAACAAAGGGGTACATGTATCCCTTTAAATTAGTATTTTTGTATCCTTTGAGTAAATACCTAGTGGTGCAATTGTTGGATCATAGAGTAGTTCTGTTTTTAACTTTCTGAAGAACCTCTATATTGTTTTCCAGAGTGACGACCCCAGTTTGCATTCCCACCAATACTACATTAGGGATTCTTTTTCCTCCACAGCCTCGCCAACAATTTATACTTCCTGTGTTATTGATTTTAGCCATTCTGACAGGTGTGAGGTAACATCTCATTGTAGTGTTGATTGGCATTTCCCTGATGATGAGTGATGTTTTTATTCTTTTTTTTTTAGTTCAAGCTCAGTGAACATTTAGCATTATATTACTTTCAGCAACTGTGTTCTCAAGGCCCTTAATTTTCTGCTAACTGTTTGAGTTTTGTTTTGTTTTGCTTTTGGCTTATTGGTTTGTTTTTGAATTCTGACTGTAAACTGATCCTATGAAAAAAATGACACAATTTTAGTATTAGTTTTGGGTCCATGCCTCTTCCAGGAATGAAAATATGCTGTAGTTAATATTGTTGTATAGCAAGAAGTGCAAATGGCAGTGGTTTAAAATAACAATACTAAGTTATTTTCCTCATAAAGCTTGTCAGGCAAAATTTGACAGACACCTCATTTTTGTGTCAGTTGGGGCATCTCAAGTGCGATCTGGAGATTCACCTTATATATACTTTATATATAAATATAAATGCATATATATACATCTATAACAACTTATCAGCATAAACTGTTTCATTTAAATTTCATATTCTTCATTTAAATTCATTTTAAATGTGCCACTTCCTTAGAATCAAAATATGTAGGGTATAGGTCCTTCTTTTTTAAATTTTTTTTTGTATCCTGCCACATTACTGAATTGCTGGATGAGTTCTAGTAATTTCGGGGTGGAGTCTTCTGGGTTTTCCACATAAGGTATCATGTCATCTGCGAAAAAGAGAGTTTGACTTCTTCTTTGCCAATTTGAATACCTTTTATTTCTTTTTGTTGTCTGATTGCTGTTGCTAGGACTTCTAGTACTATGTTGAGCAATAGTGGTGAGAGTGGGCATCCTTGACGTGTTCTTGATCTTAAGGGAAAGGCTCTCAGCTTTTCCGCATTGAGGAAGATATTCGCTGTGGGATTTTCATAGATGGATTTTATGAACTTGAGGAATGTTCCTTCTTTCCATATACTCTGAAGAAAGGGGAACCCTCTCACAATGTTGGTGGGAATGCAAGTTGGTACAGCCATTTTGGAAAACAGTGTGGAGGTGCCTCAAAATATTTAAAACCAGAGCTACCCTATGACCCAGCATTTGTACTCCTGGGTATTTACCCCAAAGACACAGATGTAGTGAAAAGAAGGGCCATATGCACCCCAGTGTTCAGAGCAGCAATGTCCGCAATAGCCAAACTGTGGAAAGAGCTGAGATGCCCTTCAACAGATGAATGGATAAAGAAGATGTGGTCCATATGCACAATGGAATATTAGTCAGCCATCAGAAAGGATGAATACCCAACTTTTACATCAACATGGATGGGACTGGAGGAGATTATGCTAAGTGAAATAAGTCAAGCAGAGAAAGTCAATTATCATATGGTTTCACTTATTTGTGGAACATAAGGAATAGCATGGAGGACATTAGGAGAAGGAAGGGAAAATGAAGGGGGTGAAATCAGAGGGAGAGATGAACCATTAGAGACTATGAACTCTGAGAAACAAACCGAGGGTTTTAGAGGGGAAGGGGGTGAGGGGATGGGTTAGCCCGGTGGTGGGTATCAAGGAGGGCATGTACTGCATGGAGCACTGGGTGTTATACGAAAACAGTGAATTGTGGATCACCACAACAAAAACTAATGATGTATTGTATGGTGACTAACATAATAAAATAAAATTTTAAAAAAAGACAAAATTTTTTTTTTGGAAAATTAATTATCCTAAAACTTGCAACTCAACAGTTGCAGAAAGATTATAAGACTTCTCCCAAGCCATTAGATTTATGTTCCTTATTGAAACACAAAGATGAAACCTTCAGCCCTAGGGCTTTCATTTGAATTTTATTTTATCAAAATTATATGAAACTGAGATGTACACGTCCCAGAAAATGTTTCTCTAGCCATTTTCTCAAAGCTGATTTCTTATCTATATAAGTCATTAGAAAATATTTATTTTAATCTGTGGGAAAAGGGACTTTTTTATCTTAATTACTATTATGAATAAATCTATTGTCTGTGTTGATTTATGTGGTTAATTCTATCATGTGTGAATTATTTTTTAATTAGTGTGACTTATTTTCAGAGAGAGATGTTCACTTCCACTCTTCATGATTACTGTATATATTTTTAAGTAAGTTGTATGTCCATTATGGGTCTTGAACTCATGACC
>NC_058420.1:436511-464497 GCF_002201575.2 Neomonachus schauinslandi
CATCTGTGTCTTTGGGGTAAATACCCAGGAGTGCAATTGCTGGGTCATAGGGTAGCTCTAGTTTTAAATATTTTGAGGCACCTCCACACTGTTTTCCAAAGTGGCTGTACCAACTTGCATTCCCACCAACAGTGTGAGAGGGTTCCCCTTTCTTCAGAGTATAGGGAAAGAGGGAACATTCCTCAAGTTCATAAAATCCATCTATGAAAATCCCACAGCAAATATCATCCTCAATGGGGAAATGCTGAGAGCCTTTCCCTTAAGATCAGGAACACGTCAAGGATGCCCACTCTCACCACTATTGCTCAACATAGTACTAGAAGTCCTAGCAACAGCAATCAGACAACAAAAAAAAATAAAAGGTATTCAAATTGGCAAAGAAGAAGTCAAACTCTCTTTTTCGCAGATGACATGATACTTTATGTGGAAAACCCAGAAGACTCCACCCCCAAATTACTAGAACTCATCCAGCAATTCAGTAATGTGGCAGGATACCAAAAAAAAATTTAAAAAAGAAGGACCTATACCCTACATATTTTGATTCTAAGGAAGTGGCACATTTAAAATGAAGAATATCAAATTTAAATGGTCTCTTGCCAAAATTCTTAAAATATGAATTTTAACATCTGAATGAACTACTGAGTCTATTTCTGTAATTATCTCACATCATCTCAAACAAAAGCACATATCTATATATATTCAAGGTTTTTTAAAAAAATGCTGTTCCATATTGATAAGTACAAGATTTTGTTCCAAAGAGAATGCCAGGTCCTTGAAATTGAAATGTTAGAATAAAATTCTTTGTTCCATCATCATTCTCTCAATTAAAATTAACAAATTAAATTACTGGAGAATGATATGCCAACTATGACGGCACACATCAGTCTCAAACATAATTCATTCTAAAAGAATACAATGTAAAAATAGATACCCTATTCCAGGCTATGTAAAATTATATGCTTTAGGCTGCAATCATTTGAAAATTATTTGTGGTAGTGTAGCTGAATTACTCACATATTGGAATATATGAGTTCATGAAACAGTTTATGCTGATAAGTTGTTATAGATGTATATATATGCATTTATATTTATATATAAAGTATATATAAGTTATCTTGGAGATGAATCTCCAGATCCCACTTGAGATGCCCCAACTGACACAAAAATGAGGTGTCTGTCAAATTTTGCCTAACAAGCTTTATGAGGAAAATAACTTAGTATTGTTATTTTAAACCACTGAACATTTGCCTTCTTGCTATACAACAATATTAACTACAGCATATTTTCATTCCTGGAAGAGGCATGGACCCAAAACTAATACTAAAATTGTGTCATTTTTTTCATAGGATCAGTTTGCAGTCAGAATTCAAAAACAAACCAACAAGGGAAAAGCAAAACAAAACAAAACTCAAACTGTTAGCAGAAAATTAAGGGCCTTGAGAACACAGTTGCTGAAACTAACATAATGCTAAATGTTCATTGAGCTTGAACTAAAAAAAAAGAATAAAAACATCACTCATCATCAGGGAAATGCCAATCAACACTACAATGAGATGTTACCTCACACCTGTCAGAATGGCTAAAATCAATAACACAGGAAGTATAAATTGTTGGCGAGGCTGTGGAGGAAAAAGAATCCCTAATGTAGTATTGGTGGGAATGCAAACTGGGGTCGTCACTCTGGAAAACAATATAGAGGTTCTTCAGAAAGTTAAAAACAGAACTACTCTATGATCCAGCAATTGCACCACTAGGTATTTACTCAAAGGATACAAAAATACTAATTTAAAGGGATACATGTACCCCTTTGTTTACGACATCATTATTTATAATTGCCAAGATATGGAAGCAGCCCAAATGTCCATCGATTGATGAACGGATACAGAAGTGGTGTATAGATACAATAGAATATTATTCAGCTATAAATATGAATGTCAACAGATACAAAGTGATTGAAAGTCGCATATGCATCCCAATGTTTATAGTAGCAATGTCCACAATAGCCAAAAAAGGCAAAGAGTCCAGATGTCCATCAACACATGAATGGATAAATAAGAAATGGTATATACCATATATTGTTGTTGTTATATATATATATATATATATTACCCATCCATCAGAAAGAATGAGGTTTTTCCATTTGCAACAACTGTATAGAACTAGAGGGTATTAGGCTAAGTGAAATAAACCAGTCAGAGAATGAAAATACCATATGATTTCACTCATATGTGGAATTCAAGAAACAAGACAGATGAACATAGGGAAAGGGAGGGGAAAAATTAAATAAGATGAAATCAGGGAGGGAGAGAAACCATTACAGACTTAACAATAGGAAACAAACTGAGGGTTGCTGGAGGGAAGGTGGGTGGGGGGATGGGGTAACTGGGTGGTGGGCATTAAGAAGGGCACTTGATGGAATGAGCACTGGGGGTTATATGCAACTGATGAATCACTAAACTCTACCTCT
This sequence comes from Neomonachus schauinslandi, assembly GCF_002201575.2. NCBI lineage: Eukaryota > Metazoa > Chordata > Mammalia > Carnivora > Phocidae > Neomonachus > Neomonachus schauinslandi. Next base: position 438,979 of record NC_058420.1, read on the forward strand.
GAAACTAATAATACACTATCTGTTAATTAACTGATTTTAAATAAGATTTTAAAAAGAATGAAATCTTGCTATTTGCAGCAAATGGATGGAGCTAAAGAGTATAATACTAAATAAATTAAGTCAGTCAGAGAAAGACAAGTATCATACGATTGCACCCATATGTGGAATTTAATAAACAAAAAAATGCACAAAGGGGAAAATTAGAAAGAAACAGACTTAATTATAGAAAACGAACTGATGGTAACCCGAGGACAGGTGGGTGGGTGGATGGGTGAAATATGCAAAAGGAATTAAGAGTACATTTACCTTGATGAGCACTGAGTAATATACAGAATTGTTTTTGTTTTGTTTTGTTTAGAACTGTTTCATCACTATATTGTACATCAGAAACTAATATAACTTGGTGTTAACTGACTACACTGGAATTAAAATATAAATGATAAAAAAGAAGCTGTATAGGATATAATTCAGCTTATGTGTTCTTTCTTACCTCCCAGTCTCTTTTCATTGGGGTTCCTGGAAGTGGTTGAGACTTTCCATGTTTCCAGTTCCTGTGAGACACAACTATGGATCTATGTAGTGCTTGCCAGTCCCCATCTTGCTTTCATATCTTACATGAAGGTCCCATTCATGAGATCCAGGAAGGCACATTGTCCAGATGTCTCCACTTCTCAAAGTGATGGAAAATTTCTGTGGTTGCTCATTTTTTCTCTACTTAGCTCTTTGGTGTTCCCACCTCCTATTAAATTGATTTTCTGAACCTCTTTACCTCTGCTTAAAAATACATAAAGTGGTTTCCACTTTTTTAACTGGACATTTCATAAGAACCTTCTGTTCTTATGGATGAGGAAATCAAGCACAGAAAAAAATGTTTTGAAAGTGACAAGCTTCTCAAGCATTACTTCTCATGGTTATGGAAGAAGCAACAACGACGACAACAACAAAGCTATCTCTAACGTCCTTCGCTTGGAATTGATAAAAAGACAATTTCAGCCACATAGCATTGAACAAAGGAAATAATTACATGTCCTGGCTCATACATTTGGAGTGGACACTTCACTCCTCTCATATAGATCAGAGGAAATCAGTGAAAATTTGTAAAATAATATTCTTTTATGCAAAGATTCCAAAAGATTCCAAAAACATACCCTCAAGAAGGTGACTGAGAAAACCACTTAGCCACAAGAAGATAATTTTCTACAATTATGGTAAGCAAGCAATGAGATATTGGAAAGGGGGGGGGCATTCCAGAGGAATGAAGCAAGAGGAATGTTAAAAAAATGAAAAATATGCTCCAAGGAAATAGAAAAGTGCCTTTACTTATGACTGTTCTTCATCTACAATATAAAAGGCACCCACAAATCTGCCCATTGAGATTTGAGAATATCTGAGAACAAATTCCTGTGTTTCTCCTGCTCTTCTTTATAGGACTGGTAATTGATGTTATCAGGACCTTGAAACACCAAATGTTTTGCGTATTTTGATGAGTTGCATTTCACAGGTCATCTAATAAGAAAAATCATTTCTAGACCTGCTTCGTACATCCTCATCACATGGCTAAATGCAACTTTTGGTTGTCTCCTTTTGGGGGTGTTGAACTTATTTTGTTGGAGAAAATTAAGTGAACCAAACAAGGAGAACTTGTTGATTCGTGATGCTGGTTAATAATCTTGACTTCCTTCTTCTGGACTAAGAATCGTATTGCACTTCCCTTGTCCTTGAAGTATGGGATGGTCTGTAAAACATCAGGGAAATAAGCATGTGTAGCACCTGACTAGATGATTTAAGATCAAATAACTGTCCTTCCATGTCCTCCTTTCACATGTCACAGACTGCTGATGTTCACAGCAAGAGAAGTATCATTAGCTGCTTCTGAAGAGATGCAAGTTCCAAGATGGATGATATGTGGCATGATCAAGAATTCCATCTTTTTTATTTTATGATGTGGGGACTTTTAAGCCATTGTTGGTTAAGCAGCATAGACTATATGTTTTCCAGTCTCTAGACACTTATACATTCATTGACTTATTCCTGGCTCAGACATTGTGTCATTTCAATGAGAAAGTGCGGGTGTATATATATAAATATATGTATATGTAAATATATATTTTTATATATAAAGCCAATTTGCACATAGTCTCTGACATAAAATATGTGAACATACTGAAGGGAGATATAATAGAAAATTACATATGTGGAAGAAAAAGTTCATACACTTTTCTCAAATTTTTTGAAATAATTAGGAGTACAAGAATAAAAAAGGAATTTGAAAAATCATATTTTTAAAAATATTTTATTTGACAGAGAGAGTGCACAAGCAGGGGGAGCAGCAGAGGGAGAGTGAGAAGAAGGCTCTCTGCTGAGCAGGGATCCCAAAACGGGGCTGGATCCCAGGACCCTGGGATCATGACCTGAGCCAAAGGCAGCCGCTTAACTGACTGAGCCTCCCAGGTGCCCCCAGAATCATAATTTTCATTAAGGTTTCTGTCCATGTGCTGTATATTAGTTTTAACACTGTTGCTTTGAAGTGTAAACAAATTTTATCTTTTCAGCTTTTCAAAATAGACACTGAGTCTATCAAAATAAACTAGGCTTTTAACTTGTGTTGACTATGCCCCTCTTCAATAAAATCCCCATGAGAGACAGGAAGTGATCATGGAATGCAGGAAGTTTCTCAAAATGGTAGATATTCTCAGCCTTTGAGGCTCCACATAACCTCTCTCCTCTCCAAAATTATTCTCATTTATAAATTTCTTTCTTCCATAAGCAAACATTTTTCCCCTTTTATTTATTTATTTATATTTATTTTTTTTTACTTTTTTTTTATTCTTATGTTAATCCCCATACATTACATCATTAGTTTTAGATGAAGTGTTCCATGATTCATTGTTTGTGCATAACACCCAGTGCTCCATGCAGAATGTGCCCTCCTCAATACCCACCACCAGGCTAACCCATCCTCCCACCCCCCTCCCCTCTAGAAACCTGAAGCAAACATTTTTTTTAAAGATTTATTTATGGATTTAAAGAGGGGGAGGGCAGGCAGAGAGAGAATCCTCAAACAGACTCAGTGTTGAGCATGGAGCCTGATATGGGGCTCTATACCAAGACCCTGATTTCATGACCTGAGCCAAAATGAAGAGCCAATGGCCTAACCAACTGAGCCACGTAGGTGCCCCATCAGAAAAAATTTTCATTTCATCAGGAATATATGGCTGAAGAAGATAGTGTAATAGGAGGTTTCCCCATTCATACTCCCCAGCAACACCATTGTGCAGCCATCCACTGCATACCTTTGGAATCCAGGTATGATGTTGTGTAAAACAGATGGAATCCAAGCCTGAGAATGACCTTTTTGAGAAGGCATATGTACAACCATGGGTCACATTCTCCTCCCATGGTCCTGGTTATAGACTGAGAAGGACCTCTGTAGACACCCAGTCTCCCTGTAGACTCAGCTACAGTTGTATATGGACTTTGTCCTTATACCAGCATCATCTATCAAGGGATTTGGGAGGAACCACACCCATCCTTGTCCCCATAGGCAGGTCCCTTGACCTTGATCAGAGTATTCTGATCAGCCCTACGACCTAGCTCCCTGCCCACTGATCTGTTGTCAAGGGACCTTCCTGCCTACCCAAGAACATGGCAGGGGGCACAATTATCTGTACCCCCAGATACAAGTTGCAGACACTGCTCCCAGTTCTGGTTTCTGAAGCAATGTCATGACTCAATTCTTGCCTTGCTCAGCCATGGTATGGGGCCAATCTTGCCTGAACTAGGACCTGTCCACCTACCTGACAAGAACCTCCCAGGAACTGGTGGAAGGGTCCTTTATTCACAAACCTAGTTATAGTTCACTTTCTGTGGACTCAACTGTGTACCTTGGAGTAGAACCTTGTCCCAGTTTCATTCTTATTGACTATGATCCTGGAGGACATGACTTCACCCAAGGACCAGGTAGGATCCAAGCCCAACAATGTCCTTGGTAACAGGCCCTTCAAGAAAATTATTAAAAATATCCGAACTACAATAAGGTGTTAATGGATACACAATATAAAAGAACATAAAGTCTGGCATCAATAGAATAAAACATTGGGGGAGGAGTAGGAAAAATGCAGAGGTTTTATATACTATTGAATTTAATTTTATCACCTAAAATGAAGTGTTATAACTCTAAGATGTTTTATGTACACTTGGTAGCATTCACAAAGCTAAAACCTACAGTAGTTATAGTAAAGAGAAAGAAAAAGGAATCTAAGCATAAGTAGAAAACATCAAGAAATCACAAAGGAGACAGCCAAAGAAGAAGACAGGAACAAACTACAAAACAGAGAACAATTACCAAAATTGCAATGTAATAGTAAGGCTGTCACTGCCAGTAATTACTGTAAATAAAAATGTATTATATTCTTCCATCAAGGGGTGCCTGGGTGGTTCAGTCATTCAATCGTCCAACTCTTGATTTCAGTTCAGGTCATGATTTCAGGATCAGGAGATCAAGCCCTTCATCAGGAGATTCTCTCTCTCCCTCTGTCCTTCCCCTGCTTGTGCCCTCTCTCATAAATAAATCAGTAATTTTTTTAAAGATTTTATTTATTCATTTGACACACAGAGATACAGAGAGGGAGAGAGAGAGCATGAGCAGGGAGAGAGGCAGAGGGAGAGGGAGAAGCAGGCTCCCCGTTGAGCCAGGAGCCCGATGTGAGGCTCGATCCCAGGACCCTGGGATCATGACCTGAGCTGAAGGCAGACGCTTAACCAGCTGAGCCACCCAGGCGCCCCGATAAGTAAATTCTCCAATCAAAAGATGTAGAGTGACTGAATGGATAAAGTACCAAAATACCAATATCCAACAATATGCTCTGTATAAGAGACAAACTTTATCTCTAAGGACATACATCGGGTAAAACTGAAAGGGTGACGGAAGAGTTTCCATGCGAGTAATGGTCAAAACATAGCAGGAATACATATGCTTATATAAGAGAATATATGCTTTAAGTCAAAATCTGGCACAAGAGAAAAAAGGTCAATAGCTAATAATAAAGAGGTGTGTATGTACACAACATAGAAACACACAGATATACATGGAAAGCCAATATTAGTGGATATGAAGAGTGAAATTGACACAATACAATAGGAGTAGGTGACTTAAACCCCATTTTCAGCAATGGGTGGATCATCCAGGGAGAAAATCATTAAGGGAACCACTGACTTGTACAATGCTTTAGAGAGAATGGACCTAACAGACATACAAAGAATTGTCAGTCCTACATCAGAACAATACACAATTTTTTTTTCTCAAATCCACATGGAACATTCTGTAGGATATATTATATATTAGGCCATAAAACAAGTTTTAACTCATATAAGAAGTGACTATATCAAGTATATTTTCTGATCCCATAGGTGGGAAAATGAAGTCAATAGCAGAAGCAATATTTACAAATATACAAAATACAAACACACTCCTGAACAACCTATGGGTCAAAAATATAATTTGAGATTATATATAATGTATATGTATATATAATATATAATATGATATACATAATGCAGCAAAAGGATTTCTAACAGAATAGTTTCTTGCAATAAAAGTCTACATTAAGGGGCACCTGGGTGGCTCAGTCAGTTAAACCTCTGTCTTCAGTTCAGGTCATGATCCCATGATCCCAGGGTCCTGGGATCAAGTCCCACATCAGGCTCCCTGCTCCGCAGAGAGCCTTTTTCTCCCTCTCCCTCTGCTACTCCCCCTGCTTGTGCTCTCTCTGTCAAATAAATAAATACAATATTTTTTAAAAGCCTACATCAATAAAAAAATAAATATTTCAAATAAATAAATTTATATACCTCAAAAACTAACAAAAGAAGAACATACTAACCCCAAGTTACCAGAAGAAAGAAGAAGTAAAAATTACCTCAGAAATAAATGCAATCAGGGTGCCTGGATGGCTCAATCGTTAAGCGTCTGTCTTTGGCTCAGGTCATGATCCCAGGGTCCTGGGATCGAGCCCCGCATCGGGCTCCCTGCTCCGCGGGAGGCCTGCTTCTCCCTCTCCCACTCCCCGTGCTTGTGTTCCCTCTCTCACTGTGTCTCTCTCTGTCAAATAAATAAAAATCTTAAAAAAAAAAAGAAAGAAATGCAATCAAGGACACAAATGCAATAGAAAACAGCAGTAAACTAACAGCTGGTTTTGAAAAGATAAAATTATTTTTTTTGTTGTTAGATACACAAGGACAAAAATCAAATAAACAAAATTAAAAATGAAAGAGGAGACATAGCAACAGATAATACAAAATTACAAGCAATCATAAGAAACTTCTATTAACAGTTACTGTACAAAAATTTGTATAACAGAAAAAGAAAAAAAATTCCTAAAAATATCCAACCTACAAAGATTGAATCATAAAGAAATAAAAAATCTAAATGAAGAAAGAACAGGAAGACTGAAACAGTAATCAAAGAAGAGTAGGGAACACTTGCAAATAATCTTACCAATCTTACCAGGGAAGTGTTACTGTTAAAGCAAGGCCAGAAAATGACACCACAAAAACAAAACTACAGGCAAATATCCCTAACGAAGATAGTTGCAAAAAAGCCTCAATTAAATACTAGCAAACCCAGTTCAAGAGCACATTAAAGAGAATCATACGCAGGGCACCTGGGTGGCTCAGTTGGTTAAGCGACTGCCTTCGGCTCAGGTCATGATCCTGGAGTCCCGGGAATGAGTCCCGCATCAGGCTCTCTGCTCAAGGGGTCTGCTTCTCCCTCTGACCCTCTTCCCTCTTGTGCTCTCTGTCTCTCATTCTCTCTCTCTCAAATAAATAAAAATAAATAAATAAAAATAAAAAATAAAGAATCATACAAAATGACCAAGTGGGATTTATCCCTGGGATATAGACATGATTCAACATATACAAATCAGTAAACACGATAAACCATATATTTAACAAAATCATATAAAAATCATATGATCATCTCAATAGGTGCAGGAAAAAACATTTGATAAAATGCAACATATTGTCTTGATAAAAACTCTCCAAACATTAGTTATAGAAAAAAAATCACATAATAAATCAATACTAAAAATGCTGAAAACTTTGTTTCTCTAAGATCAGAAACAACACAAGAATGATCATCTTAAAATTTCTATTCTGTATAGTACTGAGAGTTCTAGCCAGAACAGTTAAGCAAGGAAAAAATAAAAGATATTCAAATCAGAAATAAATAATCTAACTTGCTTCTTTTTACAGATTATATCATCTTGTATCCAGAAAAACCACAGAAGACTCTATCAAATAATTGTTAAACTAATAAACAAATTCAGTAAACTTGCAGGATATAAAATCAATATACAATAATACACTAATGATGAAGTATCAGAAAGAGAAATTAAGAAAATAATTCATTTACAATAATATCTAATGAATAAATACTTAGGAAAAATTTAGTCATGGAGGTGAAAGAGCTCCACACTAAAAGTTATAAGAAATTGATCAACAGAATTTGAAAAAGACAGAGATAAATGAAGAGAACCTATGTTGTTTGGTTGTAAGAATTTGTTGTTAAAATTAATTAATATAATATTTAAGTTAAGGATTATTTGTTACAATATTCATCCACCAAAAGCTATATTCAGATTGCATGCAATTCCTTCAAGATTTCAATGCATTCGTCAAAGAAATAGAAAAAAAAATCCTAAAATTCATAGGGAACACAAAGACTCCAAATATCTAAAGCACTCTGAACAAAAACAAAGCTGGAGGAGTCACAGTCTGAATTACAAATCAATTATAAAAGAAGTAGCAATCAAAACAATGTAGTACTAGATTTTAAAAATGGACACATAGACAATGAAACCAAACAGAGATCCAAGAAATAAAGCCACAGATATACTTAAAATCACTCATTTACAAGGGTGAAAAGGATATACAAATGGGGAAAAATATTCTCTTCAAAATTGGTGATTGGAAAACTGAATATCCACATGTAAAAGAAAGAAACTAGACTTTTAGCTCACATTACTCATAAAAATTAAATTGAAATGGATTAAAGAATTAACTGTGAGATTTGAAACTGTAAAGCTCTTGGAAGAAAACATAGTGAAATACCTCTTCGACATTTGTCTTGATGACCTATTTTTGATATGACAGCAAAGTGCAGGCAACAAAACCAAAAATAAACAAGTGAGGTTACGTGAACCTAAAAGGATTCTACAAAGTAATGGAAACAACCAAGAAAAGTAAAAGGCAACCTATGGAATAAGAAAACATTTGCAAACCATCAACTAATCAGGGGTTAATATACAAACTATATGAGGAACAAACAAGCTCTATGGAAAAACACAAATAACAACTTTAAAAAAAGACAATTTAAAACAGAAAATATGGCATACCAAAATCTATGGGATACAGCAAAAGTGGTTCTAATGGAATTTAATAGCAACACAGGCTTGTAACAAACAAAAACAATGAATTCCCCCCCAAATATATATGTATTTTCTAGTCTAGGTAAAGTTTTCATATATATATATATATATGTTCATATATATATATGTACAAACAAAGGAAAAAGTTAGTTGAAGGAAATAAATAATGAGGATCTGATTGGAAATAAATACAATAGATAATAAAAAGAAAATAAAGGTCACCTGGCTGGCTAAGTCAGTGGAATGTGTAACTTTTGATCCCAGGTTTGTGCCGCATGTTTGAACCCCATGTTGGGTGACCCCATGTTGGAGCCCCATGTTGGGTGTAGAGATTACTTAAAAATAAAATATTTTTTTTAATAAGAGAATATACAAAAACATCAATGAAGCTAAGAGCTGCTTCTTTTATAAGGTAAACAAAATTAACAAACCTTTACCTAGACTCAAGAAGAATAAAAGCATTCCAATAATTAACATCAGGAATGCAAAAGAAAGCACAAATGATGCCAGAGAAATACAAAGTATCATAAGAGACTACCAAGAAGATTTATATGCCAATAAATTAGACAACCTAGAAAGATGGATAAATCCCTAGAAATTTACAATCTTCCCTGAATGAATCATGAAGAAATAGAAAATCTGAATTTGCATTTTACTAATAAGGAGATTGAATTAGTAATCAAAAACCTCCCCGCAAACAAAAGTTCAATAGATGGCTTTACTATTGAATTCTATGAACATTCAAGAATATCTAATAGTTATACTTCTCAAAATCTTCCAAAAACTCAGAGCAGTTGGAATGCTTCCAAGCTCATTTTACAAGGCTAGCATTACCCAGATACCAAAACCAGGCAAGGACACTACAGGAGAAAAAAAAAAAAAGAAAAGAAAAGAAAAAAATATATGTGAACTATTATTTTATACTATATCATATATGATATATATGATGTATGATATAATATTTTATATATATTATATATGTTATTTATATTTTTATATTATATATGTTTATATTTATATATGTTTATATATGTTTATATATGTTTATATTCATATATACAGATGAACAGAGATGCAAATATCCTCAACAAAATACTAGCAAACTGAATTCAAGAGTACATAAAAAGAGTCATATACCATGTTCAAGTGGTATTTATTCCAGGGAGGCAAGGATGATTCAACATATATAAATCAGTCAATGTGATAGATCACAGTTACAAAATTAAAGATAAAAACCATTGATTATCTCAATAAATCTAGGAAAAAAATCTGAAAAAAATTTGACATCTATTTATTATAATTCTCAACAAAGTGTGTATAGAGAAGTACATCAACATAATAGAGGCCATTTATGACAAACCAACTGCTAAAATATAATGGTGAAGAGCTGAGAGTTTTTACTCTCATATTAGGAACAAGACAAGAATACCCGCAATCCCCACTGTTAGTCAACACAGCATTAGAAGCCCTAGCTGAAGCAATTAGATTTTTTTTTAAAAAAAAAGGTAATATAAAAGGCATTGGCAAGTCAGCAAGGAAGAAGCAGTGCTATCATTTGCAGATGATATGATAGTATATATATAGAAACTGTGAATGGCTACCAGACACTGTTAGAACTAATAAATAAGTTCAGTAATGTTACAAGGTATAAAATTAATATATAAAAATCTATTCTGCTTTTTTCAAAGATCTATTTATTTGAGAGCAATTGAATGAGCAAGAGATAGAGCACAAGCCAGGGGAGGGGCAGAGAAGTAGACTCCCTGCTGAGCAGGGAACCTGAAGTGGGACTCAATCCCAAGACTCCAGGATCATGACCTGAGCTGAAGGCAAACCCTTAATCCACTGAGCCACCCAGGCGACCTTTATTCTGTTTTTATACAATAATAATGAGCTTTTAGAAAGAGAAATCAAGAAAATCCCATTGGTAATCATATCAAAATGAATAAAATATCAAGAAATATTTTTTTAAGGAATAAATTTAAGCAAGGAGGTAAAAGACTTGTACAGTGGAAACTATAAGATATTGATGTAAGTAGATAAATGACAAATGAATGGAAAGAAATTTCATGTTCATAGATTGGTAGAATTGATATTGTTAAAATGCCCATACTACTCAAAGAAATCTGCAGGTTAGTACCTCTGGTGAGGCAACAACGAGATTCAGTAAAATCCCTACCAATATGCCAATCACATTTTTCACAGAAAAGTAAAACAAATAATTCTAAAATTTGCATGGAAACACAAAAGACCTCAAATAGGCAAAACAATCTTGAGAAAAGGAAAAAAGTGAGACATATGCGCCCTGATTTCAATGTATAATACAAACTATACTGTTCAAATCAGTATGGTATTGACATGAAAACAGACACATAGATCAATGGGACAGAATAGACAACCCAGAAATAAACTCACACATATATGTTTGATTAATTTACACAAAGAGGGCAAGAATATACATTAAGGAAAGGACTGTCTCTTCAGTAAAGCATGGTGGGAAAACTGGTCAACTATATGCAAAATACTAAAACTAGATTGCTAGTTTATATCACATACAAAAATCAAACTAAAATGTATTAAAGACCTAAATGTAAGACCTTTTTTCTTTTGTTTTATTTAAAACTTATAGAAGAAAACATAGGTAGAATTCTCCTTGACATTGGTCCTAGAGATGCTATTTTGGATATGATTTCAAACACAAGGGAAACAAAATAAAATATAAACATATGGGGCTGCATCAAACTAAGAAGTTTTCCTGCACAGCAAAAGAAAACATTAACAAAATGGAAAGCAACCTAAGGAATGGAAGGAGAGAGTCTCAAAACTATATCTGATGAGGGGTTAATATTCAATGTGTACAAAGAACTCATGCAAATTATTAACAAAACAATCTGATTTAAAAATGGTCAATAGAGAGGCACCTGGGTGGCTCAGTTGGTTAAGCATCTACCTTTGGTTCAGGCATAATCTCGGGGTCCTGGGATTGAACCCTGTGCTGGGCTCCCCATTCAGCGGGTAGTCTGCTTGTCCTCCTTCTGCCCTTCCCTCCCTTGTGTGCATGACAAATGTAATAAAATTTCTATTATAGGAGTCCCAGAAGAAGAGGAGAGAGAAAGGGGGGCAGAACATTCATCTGAAGAAATAAAGGCTGAAAACTTCCTTAAAGTGGGAAAGGATACAGACATCTAGATTCAGGAGGCAGAGAAAACTCCCACCAAAATCAACAAAACATATTGTAATCAAGACATATTGTGAATAAATTTGCAAAACATAGCAATTAAAAAAATCTTAAAAGCAGCAAGACAAAAGAGGTCATTAACTTACAAAGGAAGACCCATAACCCTAGCTGCAGATTTTTCAACAGAACCATGGCAAGCCAAAAGGAAGTGGTATGATATATTCAAAGTACTGAATGGGAAAAATCTGCAGCGAAGAATACTGTACACAGGAAGACAGTCATTCAGACTAGAAAGACAAATAAAGAGTTTCCAAGACAAACAAAAACTAAAGAAGTACCTGACAACTAAACCAGCCCTTCAAGAAATAGTAAAGGGGACTCTGAGTGGACAGGAGAGACCAAAAGTGTCAAAGACCATAATAGATCAGAGAAAACCTCCAGAAAAAAAAAAAATTACAAAAGAAGTAACGAAATGGCTATAAATACATATCAATAATGACTTTGAATGTAAATGGATAAAGGCTCCATCAAAAGACATAGGTTGTCAGAATGGATAATAAAACAAGACCCATGTATATGCTGACTACAAAAGACTAATATTAGATCCAAAGACACCTGCAGATAGAGAATGAAAGGATAGAGAAATACTTACCAAGCACCTGGATATCAGAAGAAAGCCAGAGTAGTAACACAGATATTGGACAATTAGAATTTATATCAAAGAATGTAACCAGAGATAAAGAAGCGTACTATATCATAATAAAGGGGACAATCAACAGGAAGACCTAACAATTGCAAATATTTATGCACTCAACATGGGAGCAACAAATATATAAAATAATTAATAACATACTTAAGGAACTAATTTAAAATAACAAAATAATAGTAGGGATTATAACATCTAATTTATATTGTGGAGAGATCAGCCACAGATAGATAATAAATAGATGATAGATAGATAGATAATAGATAGATGATAGATAATCAGCCATAAAAAAGAATTATTCAGCCATAAATAAAAAATACAAATTTTTATTTAAATGACAAAATGCAAATTTTGTCATTTGCAACAACATGGATGGAGCCAGAGAGTATTTTGCTAAATGAAGTAAGTCAAAGACAAATACCATATGATTTCACTCATACGTGGAATTTAATAAACAAAACAAATAAGCAAAGGGAAAAAATAGAGAAAAAAAACAAGAAACAGACTCTTAACTCTAGAGAAACAAACTGATGCTTCCTAGAGTGAGGTTGGAGGGGCAATGGATAAAATAGGTGCCGGGGATTAGGGAGTGCACTTGAGATGAGCATTAGGTGATGTATGGAAGTGTTGAATCACTATGCTGTACATCTGACACTAATATAACACTCTATGTCAATTATATTACCTCATTAACGTATAGCTGTCATAATAATGATGTGTAAGAACAGTAAATTAACTATGCTTTGTTACATTTACTTTTTTTAAGATTTTATTTATTTATTTATTTTATTTATTTATTTATTTATTTATTTATTTATTTATTTATTTATTTATTTATTTATTTATTTATTTATTTGAGAGAGAGTCAGAGAGCATGAGCGGGGGAAGAGCAGAGGAAGAGGGACAAGCAGATTCCAAGCTGAGCATGGAGCCTGATAGGGGGCTGATCCCATGACACTGAGATCATGACCTGAGCTGAAATCAAGAGTCAGAAGCTCAACCTGCTGCCACTCAGGTGCCCCTTGTTACTTTTACTTTCATATTTAGTTTATCAATAATCATTTAATTGACTTATGAACCTATCAGGAATAAAAATAAGCATAATCGCTCATATAAAACAATTCCATCTTCTTATCTGCCTCTCTGTAGTAGGCTGTCTGTGGGATAAGAAGGTTCATTCGTTGACTCCACAAACACCCAGGAGACTCTCCATGCTGCAGCAAGTGAGGTCTGCCTAGTGGCCTTCTCTAACGCTGGTATCTAATGTAAGAGGCAGACCACACCCAGTTCCCTGAACAGACAATATGCTCTCAGGCTTTGAAAAATGGGAATAAAATATGCTAAGAATAGAAGGTATAATGGGGAAGGGTTCAGAAAGGCAGGATTTTTTTTTCTTTAACAAATGTTTCATCTCACTTTATTTAATCCACCCTTCTGTCTCTGACACCAGGATTTTTTCTGCTCTATCCTGAGGAATGCCTGTCTGTCTCAATGCCCCCACCCCTCTCCACACAAACAGTTTCCTCCTGTTCCCTTCATTTCCCTCCCCAGCTGTCCTCTGGGAATATGGCAGCCCATGTCACCCATCAAAGAGTAGCTATTTTCTCCTCCAGAAGCTACATGACACAGGCTTCCAACGGGGTAGGTGTCCTCCCTGCTTTTCCTTGGTCCTCCCAAATCATTTATCCCCCTTGTCCTTGCAAACTCTCAGCTACTTTAAAGCAAATTTCTGGATTGGGGCATCACACCATGCCTCTGTCATTCTGGAAGCAGTGACATTGAGGCCGATATGCGAATGGTGTGGGCAATGGCTAGGCACCAATGAGGAGGGGCCTCATGGTAGCCTCTGGGGAGCAAGTGAGCCCAGTGTGTTAGGTGTGAAGTAATACATCAACAAGGCTCTGTCCTCGGTGGTATGAAATTGGTAACATTAATGAAGTGAGAGAACAGGGCCCTTGGGAGACATTAGGGGCTAGGGAAGGAAGAGATGAGTAGGTCACATTCAGGGTGCATAGAGCAAACATAAACTCAGACAGTGCAGCTGTAGATGAAAGCGGATGCTCTGACAGAGCTGCCCAGTTCTATACAAGAAAGGGAAGCAAGGAAGAATGGTCTAAAGAGAGCACGGAAGTCTCCATGGAAGGATATGTTTACATCAACCCCTAGATTTTGGGAGACTTTAAAGGGGTTAGAAATGGTGAGGAAGACTGTTTATGTGGAAGAAAGAATATGAGTGTGGCAAAGATGCAAGAAAGACAATGTCATGTAAATATAATTACTTTAGTTTCAATGGAAATGGGGACTAGAGATAGGGAGATTTTGTTGTTGCTTGTTTGTCTGATTATTATTTTTAACGTATATAGAATGGAATGTGCATTCAGTGTAATCTAGCAGATTTTCTGCATGCTCAAAACAGTGTTCCAGATAGAATAACCTAGACTAGACAAAAAGTGTACTCATAGGGAGAGAAACTGGAGGCAGACATTTACTTGAATTATCTTTACAATATTATAATTCTTTGAAATTCTATGTCATAAAAGGATGTGTTATGCATTTTGAATAAAGCACACTGGAATTATCCTAGATCCATTATCCAAAAAAATGTATGACCCAATACGAATGCTAAGGAGAGCAAGAACACATCACGGAAATGTCTTGCCTTTTCCCTTCCCAAATTATTTTTTTAACAATTTGGTGAGTTACTTTTCATTAATATTCACACATTATTGTGAATAATAAATTGGCTCCTAAACTCCCGGGTTTTATTTCATGTACAGATCTTCCAGAAAGAATGTAGGACCACACATCATCACCTGTAGATGTAACTCACAGGCCAAAGGAGTGAGAAAAGTGTGCTTCCAGTCCCAAAACTCTGCCATTGTCATTGTCTGAAACTGACTTCATCGGCCACACTCTTCTGACTTCAAAAAGAGCTGTGAAGTGTGTGATCGTATGTGGACAGTACTGAACCCATACAGATCTAGACATTCAACTAACAAAGGATAGAATAGATGCTTTAGAGTCACCATGATGACCATGGACTGTAGTACCATGAAGAGGAATAACCATGGGAGACATTCATGTCAGGAGAGTTAGTAAGAGATGGTGATTTTTATATGGAGGAGTGCAGAGATAAAGAAAAGTTGGGATAACATTTTTTTTTTTTTCTGATTTCTGGCTCGGGCTATTGTAAATGGTGGTACCAATGGTGATACACGCTTCAGGGGACTTTGGCAGTTCATTGTCAGGCATGGTGAGTTTGATGTCACTGTGAGAGACTACTCACCAGACTCCCTTAAACTGGCATGGCAGCAACAACGAATAGATACAAGTTGGCCATGCAACAATTCTTTGGTGTATGATTCGGTGTCCTGAAAAATCAAAAGGACAAAAACAAAATTGTTAGTTCATTATAATGTCAATTAGCTAGTATAGAATGAAATTGTGAGCAGCTCAGCGGATTGATTTCATAATAAGGAGCATTGCTTAGCTCTCCACACATGCCTGTGTTTGTGTATGTGGGTGGGAAACAAACCACATGCTGTCATTCAGCAAACTGCAAGTCCACTTCCCCCAGAGAACCTCATGGACCAGTTTCACCAGGCAGAGTACACAATCTGCTTCTGACTCACAACATCGAATTGTATTTCTTTACTCAGTTATATACTCTCATATCCTGAATACTACTCTCTCTTTCTAGAATATAGTAGTTTAAATGCTTATTTAAAATATAAAGTGTGTTGGCTAACTGAACATAATGAAAAATTAATAAAAAATAAACCAAAATAATTATAGAAATACTAATACTGCAATTTTAGAAACAATAATAAAAACAACAGTAATAATCCTTCTCCCTATGTAACGACTAAGTGCTAAGCTCTGTTCTGCGTGTGCATGTATGTACCTGCGTATGTGCATGCATCTGTGTTATATACTGTGTTGTCTCTGAGTCTAGAAAAAAACCTTTGATAAAAATTCATTTGCTAAAAAAATTGATTTGATAAAAATTCATTTCAGATAAAATTTCATGTCTGATTGATGTGTTGTATAATAAGACAATATAAATTTCAAAGATACTGTATTTACATTGTATTTTCTTGTTCATCTCTTCAAATCATGGAACTTTTTCACTTATATTACTATTCTCTTAATATAATCATTTGGGTCAGTAGCATACCCATTCCTAGGGAAAGTCACACTATCGTACATTTATGGTATGCATTTTTCATGTCAACTCCTTTAAATAAGCAATGATTTTATTCCATCCATATTTAGGGAAATCCATTGTTAGAACTCTGCCTCTTCTATGAAATTCCATTACAGTGAATTATCAGCAAAGACCATTTAACTGGAATCAATTGCACACCAACCAGGTAAGTCTGGTATTTGAAGACAGTGCTTATAATAGCTATATCATTTTGGTCATTGATATCATACATTTTTAGAATACATCCCAAAATAAAAGTAGCATTATCTTTTAGTATAAATATAAGCATGTATATCAGACTTAATATTCCCAGGATTTCTACATTAAACACCTCAAGATAAATATTACTCAGGAAGTAATGATCTATTATTTTTGCCTTTCATCTTACAGTCAAAATTTTAATATAAAGATGTAATGTAGGAACATACAAATAATTGAATAGATGTGTAGTCTTACTAATTTTATTGAATAGTTTCCTTCTATTTAAATGTAATTTCCCTTCTGTTTAAATTTAAGGAGATATTCTGAATGTTTTATTCATGTACTGAGAGATGTGACAGAAAAATGAAAAGAATATTTTTCAAACTAGTTAAGTCAAATGAGTGCTGCATAATGAATTTTCAAAATCTTGACAAATGTAAAATGGTAAAAAATATTTGAGCATATTGCATTCACTAGGTAAAGTGCATGGAAGCCTTTCTTTTACCTGGGAGGCAAGTTTGGGATATGACTGTGTTTATAGCTAAAGACCTGGTATCTAATGATGACAGCATCTTCTATAATTAGTCTCCAAACTTCTAGAGGTTAGGATGGTGTAAACTGCATGTTACATCTCTTTACATACATGTAGTATTATTAGACAGAGAATATTTAATGTCACATAGAGAGAAAGGGACTATAACTTTATAAGGGTAGCACAGATTTGGAAGATTTTACAGGATATGTAACATTTGTCTTCCCTCTTTTAAACATAGTGTTAGGAAGCTCACCATTGGAGTATACCTCTTTGGATTCAATAACAGATTTCATTCAACATTCTGGATGGCCTAGAAGGTATCATTTTATCTATCACTCTAGCATCATGGAAGGATATTCCAGATGCCTGATTGGCCAGTTAGGCAAAGATTCTTAAAAGATGGTTGTACACCTGGGTGGCTTAGTTGGTTAAGCACTGGACTCGATCTCAGCTCAGCTCTTGAACTTCAGGTGCCCCATGGAAGTGGAAAGAAAGTAGCAGAACCTAGAAGATGAAGTAGTTGTTGAATTTATTATGGAGTACTTCTAGTAGCTGAAGACAAAATGTAGACAAAATATTCTTGTAGAGGCAGCACAAACTCCTTAAAAATGTAAATATAATTGATATATTGTGGATAACTTTGGATATCAGAGTCCATAATCAAAAATACCTTGAACAAACATTTACTGAGAACCTACAATAGGCCAGGGACTACTATGTGACGGCGTTCTGCAGAAAATAGACATTACATATACTTTTGTTTTGTTTTCTTTTTTTTTTTAAGATTTATTTATTTTAGAGAAAGAGAGACAGGGAAAGGGAGGGAAAGTGTTAAGCAGACTCTGTACCTGTGTGCACAGCCTGACCTGGGGCTTGATCTCATGATCCTGATATGACAACCTGAGGCAAAACCAAGAGCTGGGCATTTAACTGACTGTGTCTCTCAGATGCCCCCACACTTCTCAACACTAAAATTGAGTATGGATTTTTGATGAGAATGAGCATAACAATTGAAATCATTAATGGAAAATGGAAAACCAGAATGACAAAATTATTCTTGGCAGTGAGAAAAAGTCAACAACTTTGGATAATGGTATATTGAATTTGAGTTGTCAATAATATTCATTGATTTTTTTTTCATAGATTTTAAAGACTAACTTATGATCCACCAGTTCATGGAAGGCATCGATGCCCTTAAATCTCAATCCATGTCCTTACCAAATTTTACTGAGCTGTTGGTCAAAACAGTCAAAACAGCAAGACCTACTTAAACATGTATATATCTGCAACGTCATTCAAAGGTTAATCTTTTAATATTCCTAATGTTATAGCAAAACAGTGGTCACATTCCAGGCCATCAAAATAGAGTGTAGAGGTTTATTTCATAATGAAGAATCTCAATAATCACTAAAATAAAACAGAAAAATTATTTATATTTTATCAGGGACATATTTGTACATTTGCTTCCCAAAGGGAAAACCAAAACACATTTCCTTCAAACTTAAAAGAGTTTTTTTGTTGTTGTTTTTAAGATTCATGGTGCTTGAAATTACAACCCTGAGATCAAGGGTCACATGCTCTACTGACTAAGCCAGACAGGAACCCCAAACTTATGAATAGTTCTTAAAGAAGGCAAATAACTTGTTTTATATGTTATTTATTTTTCATGATTTGCAGCAGTGTTTTCTTAAATTCTCTCTGTGTGTATAAGTATGTATGCATGTATATCTATTTATTGGAGGGATAGATCATACATAGTGAATTTGTGCACATAGAGTAAAGGGAACACTTAAGTCACTACCCACATCTAAACAATTTCATTATTTAGGAAACAATATGATTCTCTGTATAAAGAATTAATGAAATACAATTCAATTTTGAGGAGTTAATAAAACTGGCCCAATTAAAATATATTCTCATTTTAACTGAATAAAATTTTCATTTTTTACATTTAAATGCTGATATTTACAAATTACAGATTAAATTATAAATACAGATTAAGCTAGTTTTTATAGTATATCATTACTGATGATTTTAGAAAGATGTATAAATAATACATTTCATTTTCTTTAAGCTTTATCCAAATAAAAAATGAGACAGAAAATTGAGTTCCATATGCTATTCTTTTATTCAGGTATTTAAGGGATAATATTGAGCAACTACTATATACCAGGCATTGTGTAGCCATTCAGTTTATACAGAGGGCAAAACAATGATTTCACATTGGGAAGTTTAAGTTCTGATGAGTTAGAATGACCATAAAAAATAAATTTAGTTCATAAGTTTATTGAATATGTAAAAGATGAAAAGTGATTTGCAGAATACATCAAAGGACAGCACAGTAAGGATAAATAGGCAAGTCGGGGGTTACTGAGATTTTAAGTACACTGTTCAGGGTGGGTCTCATTTAAAAAGTGACCTTTGACAAAAGATTGAACTGCATTTAGGAATACAGAATTAAGACTACATGGAGCTAACAGCTTTCTCAATAGACCAATATCATCAGTTGATTCAAACAAATAAATGGCCATGTTGTAAACCAAGCCCACTTCCAAAGCTGGTTGAGAGTCTGTTGACTTGAACTGCAAAATATGCATCACTCTCATTTTATTATGCTTCTAAATGTAAATGAGTTTGAGATTTATGCCACTGCACTTTAGCTCTATTTTTTTCTATTTTAGGAAAAGAGTGGAGTTCATGATGGGGCATGAGAATCACAGTTTCACCAGTGATTTCATTCTTTTAGGACTCTTTTCTTCTTCTCAATCAAGTCTAGTTTTCATCTCCTTTATATTCATCATTTTTATTATGACTATAACAGAAAACACAATCATGATCCTCCTTATCCTCAGGGACTCAAGACTCCATACTCCAATGTATTTCCTGCTCAGCCATCTGTCTTTCATGGACATCTTGCATATTTCCAACATTGTTCCCAAAATGGTCACTGACTTTCTGTCAGGCAGCAGAACTATTTCATTCGCAGGTTGTGGCTTCCAGATATTTCTATCCCTCACCCTCCTGGGTGGTGAGTGCCTTCTCCTGGCGGCAATGTCTTACGATCACTATGTAGCCATCTGTCACCCACTGCGCTATCCCATTCTTATGAATGACTATGTCCGCATTCTCATGGCTAGAGGGTCCTGGATTGTTGGGACCATCAACTTCATAGTCCACACAGCTTATGCACTCCAGTTGCCCTTCTGTGGCCCAAGAGCCATTGATCACTTTTTCTGTGAAGTCCCTGCCATGTTGAAGTTGTCCTGTGTGGACACAACACTCTATGAATGAGGAGTTTATGTAAGTGGCTTAATTTTTCTTAATTTTTCTCCCTTCCTCCCTAATCCTTGCTTCTTATGTCCAAATTCTCCTTACTGTTCTTCAAATGAAATCATCAGAAGCACAGAAAAAGTCATTTTCTACCTGTTCTTTCCACATGATTGTGGTCACAATGTACTATGGGCCATTTATTTTCACATACATGAGACCCAAATCATACCACACTCTGGGCCAGGACAAATATTTGGCAATATTCTATACCATCCTCACACCCACACTGAACCCTATCATCTACAGTTTTAGGAATAAAGATGTTCTGAAGGCAATGAAAAATATGCTCCAAGTAACTTTCTCCATTAAAGATAGTAATAAAAATGCTTGAAGCATGTGTTTTCTATATCAATATTCAATGCTTAGAGATTATCCGTTAGTCATATCTTTAGAAAGAAAATCAAAGTTTCTATCCATCAAGAGTGGAAAGTGGATTTTTCCAAACCTCCAATGAAAATAAAAAAAAGTTTTACAGGTATTTGTTTTATAAATACATACATCCAGAAACGCACTGTTCCCTCCCATGAAAAATTCTAAGAACTTATAAAAATTGATTTTTATAATACAATCACGTTATATGGGATCTATCCATATAACTTTTCTATTTCATGAAACAGTAAAATTATAATTCCAAGGTTACAAGCAGCTATCAAAAATTCATAAAAATTATAGGCAAAATGGGTGCAGGTGTTTAAGAGGTAAAAATTCCAGTTATATGATACATAAGTTAAAAATAAGTAAGTCCTGTGACGTAATTAATGTAGAGCATGGTGACTGTAGCTAACAATGGTCTGTTGTATATAAGAAAGTGGCTGAGAGTGTAGGTTTTAGTAGTTCTCATCATAACAAAATGAATTGTAGCTCTGTGTGGTGACAGATGATAACTAAACTTATTTTGATAATTATTTTATAAGATATAGATATATCAAATTTTTATGCAGTACACCTAAGAACAGTAGAATTATATCAATTATACCTCAATAAAACAGAAACATAAACCAATGTATTTTAGTATTTAATAAATCATATATTATTATGTATTTTAATATACTAATACATTATGTAACTTATTTGATATACTCAATGCATTAAATATTATTTAGTAAGAATAACATTTATTAAGAGTTATTGAAGAACTAGCATTCAGTTTCTATTAATATGAGCTCTAAATCATGAAAACACTTCCCTTTGAAATCCACCATCCCTGTTTTTTTGCACAATGATGTAAACAAATATTGCATGTAAGAACCTCCATACATTAATTACATCCCTGTCCTAGTTCTCCTGGATCTTTTTTGTATTGTGAATGTCTGAGTGAGAGGGCTACACCTCTGTACAGAGAAAGTGATGTAGAGGGGCCAAAAACAATCCAGCAGGCACAAGCAACTTCTGTTTTTGCCCCCTTTCAAACTTAATTGAGAGGGAATTTGGGAAACAAAATGTCAGAACTACATTAAATCCCAAACCAGTACAACGACATGCATCACTCTGCCCTCACCTGGAAGTTTCGAAGAAAAAAACAAAACTTTTCAGAACTCCACTTGAAATATCCATTGTTCATTGAATAGTTTGTTTTGAAACCTTTGTTACTGAAGTGAGAAATATATATACATACACTTACATATATACATTAGTTGTGGTACAATGAAAGTACTCATCCTTTCTAGAAGCAAACACAAAATATTTAATGTGTGTATTAAAATTGTGTCTTGTTTTAGGTACACATATAGGGTTACATTTTGTAACATTTTTAGCATTTTATCCTAAAAATTAGTGCAAAGAAGAAAAATATTTTTTATATTATATAAGTAGTTGCTCCCGTTTTAGAGGCATAGATATTTACAATTGTTAGATCTTCTTGTTGGATAGACCCATTAAGTAGGATATAGTGTCCTTCCTCATCTCTTATAATCTTTGGTTTAAAATCTAATTTGTCTGATATAAGGATTGCCATACCAGCTTTCTTTTGGTGTCCATTAGCATTGGAAATGGCTTTCCACCCCCTCACTTTTGATCTGGGGGTGTCTTTGGGTCTAAAATGAGTCTCTTGCAGACAGCATATCGATGGGTCTTGTTTTTTAATCCAATCTGATAGCCTATGTCTTTTGATTGGGGCATTTAGCCCATTTACATTCAGGGTAACTACTGAAAGATAGGAATTTAGTGCCATTGTATTGCCTGTAAGGTGACTGTTACTATATATTGTCTGTGTTCCTTTCTGGTCTATGTTGCTTTTAGGCTCTCTCTTTTCTTAGAGGACCCCTTTCAAGATTTCCTGTAGGGCTGGTTTTGTGTTTGCTAATTCCTTTAGTTTTTGTTTGTCCTGGAAGCTTTTTATCTCTCCTTCTATTTTCAATGACAGCCTAGCTGGATATAGTATTCGTGGCTGCATATTTTTCTCGTTTAGTGCTCTGAATATATCCTGCCAGTCCTTTCTGGCCTGCCAGGTCTCTGTGGATAGGTCTGTTGCCAATCTAATATTTCTACCATTGTAGGTTACAGACCTCTTGTCCCGAGCTGCCTTCAGGATTTTCTCTTTGTCTCTGAGACTCATAAGTTTTACTATTAGATGTTGGGGTGTGGACCTATTTTTATTGATTTTGAAGGGGGTTCTCTGTGCCTCCTGGATTTTGATGCCTGTTTCCTTCCCCAAATTAGGGAAGTTCTCTGCTGTAATTTGCTCCAATATACCTTCTGCCCCTCTCCCTCTTTGTTCTTCTTCTGGGATCCCAATTATTCTAATATTGTTTCATCTTATGGTATCACTTATCTCTCGAATTCTACCCTCGTGATCCAGTAGTTGGTTATCTCTCTTTTTCTCAGCTTCTTTATTTTCCAACTTTTGGTCTTCTATATCACTAATTTTTTCTTCTGCCTCATTTATCCTAGCAGTTAGAGCTCCATTTTTGATTGCACCTCATTAATAGCCTTTTTGATTTCGACTTGGTTAGGTTTTAGTTCTTTTATTTCTCCAGAAAGGGTTTCTCTAATATCTCCCATGCTTTTTTCAAGCCCAGCTAGTATCTTTAAAATCATGATTCTGAACTCTAGGTCCAACATCGTACTAATGTCCGTATTGAGTAGGTGATTTTTTTCATCTTGTCATTTTGTGCAGAGCACAATAGATGAATGAGAGAACAAAATGCTGAGGGTAGCAATGACCCCAGAAACATATACACTAAACAAATCAGAAAAGACCTGAAACTGGGGGAAAAGAAAGGGAAAGAAAAAAAGAAAAAAAAAAGAAAAAGATTAAAAAAAAACAGGATATGATCAAATATGATCAGGCTGGTTCATAGATCAGTGCCACACACTAGATTTTGGGTGTATTTTGTCTGTTAGAAGAAACTGCCTCCCAAAAGTTTAAAGAAAGAAAAACTTACATATGTACAAAAATAAGGTTAAATATGATGAAGCAATGGAATATGACTGGAAAGATGAAAATTATAAAAGAATTGATAAGAAGTTGTTTGAAAAAAGAAAGAAGAGGAATAAAAAATAAAAAAGAGGGCGAGAATGTGATCAGGCAGGAGACTAGAACAAAGCCATACACTAGAGATATTTTGGTCTTTTAGAAGAAACTGTATTCCAAAATTTTAGAGAGAACAACATATATATATATATATATATATATATACCAAAAATAACGTTAAAATACTATGAAGGGATAGAATATGACTCTTAAATGAAAAATATTTTTTTTAAAAAAAGGGAATGATAAGTTGTTAGTTGAAAAAGAGGAAAAGAAAAATTTTTTAAAAAAAAGCAAAAGAAAAAAGAAAATTAAAAATATTCACTTTGAAAGACCACAGAATCATGGGAAAAAAAGCCATGGAGATCTGCCATTCTCATTGATTGGTAAACTTGGTCATGGCTGGCTGATTTTTTTTTTAAGATTTTATTTATTTATTTGACAGAGAGAGACACAGTGAGAGAGGGAACACAAGCAGGCGGAGTGGGAGAGGGAGAAGCAGCCTTCCAGAGGTGCAGGGAACTTGATGTGGGACCCTGGGATCATGACCTGAGCCGAAGGCAGACGCCTAACGACTGAGCCACCCAGGTGCCCCTCGGCTGGCTGTTCTTGCTGATCTTTTGGTGAAGGGTCCTGTTGCCGAGGTTCTCAAATGTCTTTTCCCGAGGAGTAATCACCCTGCCCTTGCTGGGGGCAGCGCTAAGTAATCTGTTCGGGTTTGCTCTCAGGAGCTATTGTTCCCTGCAATCTTTCTGTACAGCTTTGGAGACAGAGAGTGAAAATGGCGGCCTCCCAATCTCCACCCCGAGGAGCTGAGAACTCAGGGCCCCACTCCTCAGTGAGCCCCCAGAAAAAAGCAGTCAATCACTCCCATCTCCCCAGTCTCTGGCTGCACCCCGTGATCACTCGGCCTGTGACGGAGCATATCTATCTCTGGCACATGATCCCGTGTGGAGTCTCCGAACCCAGCCGATTCCTGAGGTGGCTCCTGCGCCACTCCTCCCAGGGGAAGAAGGGGAGTCTCCCCAGATCTGCCACTTGTTGGGTCCCTGCTGGAGGAGCAGTGGCCCGACTGTGCCCCAGATCACAGTTTATGGCAACCCTGAGCTGAGAGCTGACTCCTCGGCTCTGTCTCTGCAGCCGGCTTCCCCGCTCTGCTACCTGGGAGCTTGGCCACACTCAGGCACCCCCAGTCTTTCTGTGACTCCGAGGGTCTTGAGACCACACTGTCCCACAAGGGATCCACCCCCCCCGCTTAACCACTGCAGCAACGTCCCTTGGCGAAGCAGACTACTCAAAGTTCCAATTTTGTGCTCGGGTGCTCTATCACTTGCCAGAAGCGGATGATGGAGGCCCCCTCCCCCACCGTCTATCTTCCCAAATATTACCTCGGATTCACTTCTCCACGTCCTACCTCTTTTTCCCTCATGATAAGGAAAGCTAGCAGAAAGTTTATTTAAA
>NC_058420.1:464997-486039 GCF_002201575.2 Neomonachus schauinslandi
GGTGACCACAGTGCAGTCAGACAGTCCTTCCGCTGCCTACCTCTGTGGCCTCCCCCTGGCCTCCTGGATGACAGGGGGCACTGCTGCCCCACCTCTGCCCTGTGCACCAGTTGCCCAGGTGCGAAAGCATATGCAACCTCAAGAGTCTGGAGCCGCATTGGGCCGGCAGCTCCCTTTCCCCTACTAGTGGTACCCGGCATAGCCGGAGCTCTGCTTGTTGTAGAGCTAAAGACAATCAGCTCAAGGCCATCTGGGTTGGTTAGACTGCCACGGCCTGGCATGAAAGTGTGGCCTTGCATTTCTGAACACGAAGGCGGTGATTGTGTTCGGTGGGTGCCGACCGGGTTCATGGTATTACAAGGAAGGGAAAGCTGTGTTGTATGATGGGAGACCCAGGGATTTAGAGTGTATGGCGTCTTTACACTGTTGGCCCCAAATATAGTGAGCAAGTTCCCTTAGATTCCTTATATACAAGAAAAGTCACCTGCCTTTCTCATGTGGATTATAGCATTATAGTTCTCTTGGTTGAACTACTCAACAAAAGACCCACTAGTAAGGGGGACTGGTTGGCTCAGTCTGTAGAGCATGTGACTCTTGATCTTGGGGTCCTGAGTTCAGCCCCATGTTAGGTGTAGAGTTTCCTTTAAAAAAACAAAAAAAGGGAGAGAGAGAGATTTTACTTAACACCTTAGAAAAAGGGTGGTGGACCTGAGTGGCTCAGTTGGTTAAGTGTCTGACTGTTGATCTCACCAGCTGCACCTGGAACAGCCCCTCCAGCTCACCACCCTGCAGTCAGTTCTTCCCACTGCTGCCAAACTGACGGGTGCAGTATGAGCAAGTTTAAACCGTCTTCAGTTTTCTCCTGTGGAATTGAAATGCTGAATTTGAGAGTGTGGTTTAAGGAGCTCACTTCCATTTCAGGAAACCCACACCTTGAAGGAAATGTTCAGGGTTAATTTTGGCAACAGAGTTTCCCAAAGAGATGTCTTAATTTGCCCTGAGTGAATGGACTCCCCCATCTGTGGGGCCAGTCATGATGGACTGTAGAGAGAGCTGTTCTGGAAGAAACAGAGATGGTTTGAAATGCCTGATCCATACTTTGGGGGGTTCAAGGATATTCTCTTCATCCTGTCTTATTGCGATGATCTGAAAAGTCACCCTACTCCAGCAGTTCTGTGTGATGTGGGTTCCCCAGTGCAAGAGGAGAGGCTCGCCTTGGCTAAAAAGAGCAAGAGGTTGCCAGTCAGGAAGCAAGCACCTGGGGCTTGCAGCCCAGAGGAGGCTGGACCAGGGCTGGGCATGGTCCTGGGGGTAGGCCTGAAAGGAGAATACTTCATGAGACCCCTGGTCCTGTGTTCACTGGTGAGTGGTCTGCTTCCTCTAGAGAGTGCCAGAGTGGATGTGAGAGGACCCCACACCTGCGCCAGACTGAAGCAGAGAGAGGGAGAGACTAGCCTTTGGGCCTTCCAGGTGAGCTGACTACCAGGCTATGCTCCCTTTGTGACTCCACTGTGATGGCTTGGATGAGGGTAAAGGTCATTCCCAAGCTGGCATTTGCAAACGTGAGTAGGGAGGGGAACTTGTGTCTCATTTCACACCAGTCAGCCCACCAGCTCGGGCTCACCTTTTCTATGAGGACTGAGCTCCCTCAGCAGCTCCTGGGAGGACGATATCTAGAATGAGGACACTCGTAAGAGGGGCCACCTTGACTTGAGTTTTGAACAAGCCCAACAGCAATGCCAGACATCTCCGTAAGCCCATCCTTCTTCTACCAACGTAAACAAAATTTCTCAAATGACGTCCATACACGGAACACACTTTTCCTAAAATCTTCCCCTCCCAACTAGACTTTGGGTCCTTAGATAGGCCTCATCCATGCACAGAAATAAATTCAGCAAAAAACATGTTTTTAGCTGTCATGTGCCCTCATCTGTTGCTTCTGGTAAGAATGACAGGAAGATGTGACATTCCCCACAGGTACACTGTAACTTCACGGATGGCAGCGCAGGACAGTGAGTTGCAGACATGCGTTCATCCGGATGTAGGGTTAGTGGCGACAGCGAGAACCACTGGCACCTCTGTGAGCACGAGAGACCTTTAGAAAGCACACTGGGTGCCCATGGGAGCTGCAGGATGGACTGAGCCTCAGCCAGGGGCATTGGCACTGGGCATAGCCCATCCACAGCCCTCAGGCTCCTCCAGCAGTGACCCCCTGCCCCTGCCTGCCCCAACCATGGTGTCCCTCAAGTTCAGCTTGTGTGAGAGAGGGGCCTGCACTTCCCGCTCAAGACACCATGTGAGGAGAAGGGGGAGACCCCTGTCATCCCCCAGCGGCAGGTGAGGGGGAGTCCACTTCACCTGGTCCTGTATGGGAGGCCATGGCCAGTCACCCCTGTCCTCTCTGCCCCAAGATGGAGCTCCCTAGGCACAGAAGACAGATCCTCAGAGACAGAACACGGGGGGCTCTCCCTGCAGGAAGAGAGAGAAACACCATTGGATGGGGAGCAGGGGAGAGAGGAGAGCTCTGAGCACGAGGGGGAGGGCTGCCACAGGCTGGGGCGCTGCCATATTGGTCAGGGGCACAGGCTCTGTGTGGGCTTGTAGGGGGTGCCCAGGCTTCATACTCCCGAGGATTCCATCAAAGCCAAATTCACCTCCAGAAAATACTTTCAACACCAACCACCAAAAGCCTCTGGGATCCTGGCAGCCACGGAGACCTGAGTTGCCATGTACCAGTGATTACACGGTGGGGGCAGATGGGGGACAGGAATGATGGAGCTGAGGGCAGCTCATTTTGTCTGCTATGGGGGATAGAGCCCCATCTCAAGGCACCCCAACATTTGCTCCCAAGCCAGATGACAGCTCAGGGAGCTCCAGGTTGCCAGTGTCCACACTGGGGATTGTCCATGCCCAGGACACAACCTCTGGGTGATGTCCAGTCCCAGGGCTCGCCTGGGTCTGATGGGGGAGCACCAGGGTTGTGGGATCCCAGCTGAGGGACGTGTCACCCATACGGGAGGTGACAAAGGCTTTCTGGAAGGACAACTGAATCAGGGGGAGCCGGGCTTGCCGGGCAGAGGGGACAGACTGAGGCAGAGGCCCAGAGCCCATGGCCCCAGCGGGCTCACAGTGGGCTAACTTAAACAGCTACAGCTAAGGATTACTGAGTGTCTTTTGAGAACATGAATCATGTCAGTCAATCCCAATAACGATTCCACGAGAAGGTAGAAAGGCTGTCCCCTTTTGACTAATAAGGGAATCCAGGCTTTAAGGAACTTCCGACTTCCGTGCTCCACAGTGAGCCCGAGGCAGGATTTGACTCCAGGTTCCTGCCACCCCTGGGGGCCCCACCTGACAAGAAGGCTGCATCCAGATGCTTCAGAAGGGACTTCTCAGGTCTCAAGTTACATGAACCTTTGTGCCTGGTGCCAGGGAGAAACTTCCTCCTGCCCAGATGAAGGCTGGCTGGTACTGGGAGAGCCTCAGGGCCAAGGTCTGCATCGTCAGACAACAGGCCCGGGCCCAGCCCCAGTCAGAGCGGGCACCACTGCCCCCTGAGTTCAGTGAGGTCCCCAGGCCTCGGGGTTTGGATGTGGAGTTTGCACACCTGAGTTCCAGGGAGGAGCCATGTCGATGGAGCACAGAGTCCAATGGCAGAGAGTCAGCAGTTCTAGCCCCTGCTCAGCCTCTTGGTAGCTGGGTGACGCCAGGCGGGGCTCTGAAGCTACAGACCCCATCCCTAAAATGGAGAACATAACGGCTACTGCTATGTGGGTTGTAGGAAGAAATGACTGTTACAGGTCCTGCCTGGAGCCTGGAGCACATGGGGAGTCAATAGGACAGACAGTCCTGTTGGGCACCAACTTACCCATGTCTCTGTTCTTCCACTTGTTGATTCTGGGGTCATCCTTGAGAAACAGATGGCAAATCTAAGGTGAGGGAGAGTTCTTCTAATGCTTCCTTCTCAGAGGTCTATAGCTTCAGCTCTTAAATTTAGGTCTGTGATCCATTTGGGGTTCATTTTCTGTCTCACGTGAGGTGAAGGTCCACCTTCATTCATTCATGTATAATTTCCTGTATCTGCACATGTAAGAAGGGACACGATTTAGTCACTGTAGGACCTTAGGTTGTTACTTGTATGGAGTTGTCAGTAGATCCCAAAGACTTTAGAATAAATCATCCGGAAGCATTTGCCTGATTGTAAAGCAAGTCCCAGAGGAGATTCACTTGGGTCTTCTGTGGAGTCTCAGAGCAGGGTCCTTGTTGAGAGCACACACGCCCCTCTGGTGGCCACAGGAGGCACTGCAGGAGCGCTGCGGGGCTCCCTGATCTGTCTGTAAAACAAGCCACATTCCACCTGGGACATCTTCAAGGATTCCCCGGAGAGATCAAAAACGATTCTGTACAATTCCACATTTCTAGGCGATCTATGAAGAAATAGGCTTCTTCCCAAGTGCACTATTTCGAGAAGTATTTTCTGAGCAGCTGAGTCAGGCACTGAGTTCCAGAACAGAAGAAAGTAGAGAGGT
Organism: Neomonachus schauinslandi; assembly: GCF_002201575.2. Lineage (NCBI taxonomy): Eukaryota > Metazoa > Chordata > Mammalia > Carnivora > Phocidae > Neomonachus > Neomonachus schauinslandi. The sequence goes on from NC_058420.1 coordinate 469,527, forward strand.
CCATGGAGGCCAGGTTGGGAAAGTATTGGGAATAATTGGTCCATGCCACAGCTCTGTACATCCAGCTTAAAGAAAACGGTACATTAAAACAAGCCATATTTATGGATTCCTTTGATTACATTAATCACAAAACATTTTAGAGAATTTGAAAACTATCACTGAGCATATCTGTATCCTTTCTTCTAAGTTACATGGCATCAACTTATATTCCCCATTAATTTTTCACTTATTAGGGGAACAGGATATGATATATTGAACCCCTAATGACTCTATAAACATACTCATAGAACTAACAGATGAATTCAGTAAAGCTGAAGGATACAGATTTAACATATAAAAATGAGTTTCATCTTGACACACCAATAAGAAGCTATCATAGAGAGAAATTAAGAAAATCATTTTTAATTTATAATCACTGAAAAAGACTAAAATCCTTAGGAATTATTTTCATCAAGAGGTGAAAGACCTGTATACTGAAAACCATAAATCATTAGTGAAAGAATTTGAGAGAGACAGAATTAAGTCAGAAGGCTTCGCACGTTAATGGATCCCAAGAATATATGTAATCAAAAGGTCCACATTATGTAAAGTAATCTAAAAGTTCAGTGCTCACCCTACGAACATGTAATGGCATTTCCAGAAATAGAACAAATAATCCTACAAAGTGAAGAGTACCACAGAAAGCCCTGAGTAACCAAAGCCATCTTGTGAAAGAACAAAACTGGAAGCATCATGCTTTCTGATGTCAAAGTGTATTACAAAGTTGTAGAAATCAAAACGGTATGGTATTGACATACAGACAGACACACAGATCAATGGAAGAGACTGCAAAGCCCAGAAAGAAATCGACAATTAATTCGTCAATTAATTTACAACAAAACTCCAAGAATATAAAATAGGGGAGCAACAGTCTGCACAATAAGTGGCATTGGAAATACTCGGCAGCCACAAGCAAAGGTATGCAACTGGATGCCTGTCCAACCCCATCCACAAAAAGGACGTCAAAAGGTAGCAGACTTCAACAAAAGAGCTACACCCATAAAATGCCTAGATGAAAATGGGGCAGAATGCTCTTAACAACACCCCCTTTTTTAATGGGCTCCATGACCAAAGCGGGGCTTGAACTCAAGATTCTGAGATCAAGAGTCAGATGGTGTGCCCGCTGAGCCAGCCAAGAATCTATTAAAAGTATGGAGCACAGAGGTGTCAGAATATATCTATTCATTTGTTCACCTTAACACACAATGTTTTTGGAAGAATGTTTCTTGATATCATTCTTGATACTGATTTTTGGATTGAACACCAGAAGCAAAGGTTACAAAGCAAAATTTACAGCTGGGACTACACCAAACTAAAAAGCTTCAGCACAGCCAAGGAAATCACCGATCATCAACACATTGAAAAGACAACATAGTGAGTGGGAGAAAATGTTTGCGAACTACCTAACTGAAAAAGGGTTCATATCCAAAATATTGAAGAACTCATCCAATTCAATAACACAAAACAGAGTTTAAGATGCTACCTGGAGGCTCTGTGACATACTCAGGATCCGACGGGGGAGCCTGGAGCCAGCACCAGATACTCGCCAAAGCCATTGCTGATGAAGTATTGATTCTGAACTTACGTGACTAGGAGTCTAGAGAACTGGAATAAAATCATAGCATGTAAGCACTAAACTAAATTGCCATAATAAAACCATATACTTCTGAAAAGAGACAACTCCAAAATAAATAAAACGATAACATTCAGACATTGCACATACGCCAAATATCCTTCCCTTTCTTCTCTTTTGGAGAGTCTCGTGTTGCCCCTTACCTGAAATCTTCATCAGCTTCATCAGGAACTGTCACCTCCATAGAACTCCATTTGTAGACCTTTTACAAATACTTTTGACATTGTCATATATAAGGTTTGCCTAAGACTGTAAGTTTCTTTCAGTTGCGACCTTCATCTTCTATTTTTCTCTTTTATTTTCCAAAAACCTAGTAGAGAAGATTGTATTTGCTAAATAAGTAAATCTATTCTATTTTTTTAAAATAAAATAAGTAGAGTGAAAATTGACAACTCTAAAAGCAAAAAACTCAAATATAAATACAAAAATCAAAGAAAATCCATGACTAAAATAAAAAACTAAAAATGATTAAGTATAAGAATAAAATACTAATTAAAAATAAGCCAAGAAGAAATTCTAAAATGCAATCATGTAAAAACATGCATATAATGGAAAATCGCTTTGACGTTCAATGAATCAGAGCATCGATAACCATGTCAGGCGTGGCTACAGTTTTGGGGAAGATGAAGCCAGTGTCCCTTCTGAGTTGTGCCGGCTGCTCGCTACATTAAAGAGCAGAACCCAGATGAGAAGGACAGTTGCAGCAGAAGCAGCAAGAGAGCAGAGCCCTACAAAGGAGGGGTGGGGGACACAGCTGGAACAACTCCAGAAGCAAGCTGCCCTGGTTTTGAGCACTTCACAGCAACAATAGGAGACAGAGCTCTGTGAGGCTAGAAGATCTCTCTGAGTCATAGGGCTTCCCACAAATCCAAGAAAACCAGTTTCCTGACAGGAGAGCCCTGCTGTTGAATCCCAGACAGTGGGGCTGTAGGGGAAAAGGGGACGGAGTGCAGAATAGGGCCACTGCCCAGAAGGAAAGCACTGTTTCCTGACACACTTCATCTACTTTGATGGGCTTTGCTCAAAAACAAAGTAAAAAGCATTAAGAAAACGATACAGGATATCGAATGACACCATAAATTAGAATTAGAGAAGCTCAGGCATGGAAGGACAGGCCTCAGGGAAGAAGAAGAACATATTGAAAGGTCACCTCGTAAATGAAATGTGAAGTAGTGAAAGCAAGCCCGCAGACAGCGCTGTGTGAGAATGGAAGCCGAGAGGAGGAAAACGCGAGAAAGAAACTAAGCAAGAGATGACACGATCTGAGAGAGAACGTCAAAATGTGAGCATAAGGGGAGAAAATGAATAACTGGAGTGCCTGCGAGAAAACCAAAGCAAAGACACAAAAGTGTTAAAAGTCATCGGTCAGAAATGTTCCTGGAAACAAAGTAATGCTTTCAACCTGTGTATTCACAGAGCACCCTGTGCACTGAGTCAGAATGACAGACGGCAGGACATCGTCTAGTAAAATCATTGAGAGAAAAATCCAGTTAAAATTAAAATGTAAACTTTAATGAAAATTTAAAGAAAAAGGGAATCCTTGGGCATCTAGAAAAAATGGAGCAAATGACCTATAAAGGACAGGAAATTAGAATGTCATCCACACTTCTGAGTGCCATATTTTGTGTCAGAAGAAAATGGAGGAATGTATGGAAAGACACTGAAGGGAAGAAACTGTGAGCCACGGATTTTACAGCTAGAAAACCTGATTTATACGGAATAAAAGTCTCGGCATTCAAGTCATCATGCAAGACCTCGGGCAGTATTGTTCCCATGACCCCTTGAAGAGGGAGGACCGAACTTAGGACGAGAAATGCGGGGAAAGACTGTAAGGCCAGATGGCAAACACTACACCTGCGGAGACTTTGCATGACTAAGACTCTATGACAGGGAGGTTGACCTTAGTGGCCGTCACTGGGGTCATGGCTCAGAATAGTTTAAGAGCTCTCTTGGCTCAGGAGGCTCTTTATTTTAGGTAAACATATTTTTAAAACAACTGGTAGTAAAAATTGCTTAATGTACACAGTATATGTTAATTAACTGATTTTGAATGAAAAACTCTAGAGCTTCCAACGTTAAATGGGAAGCTTATTCACCAAAGTTCCTTCTAGGTCCACACAGCTCAGGAAGGAGCTACCCCCCTTCCATTAGCTGACTTGGGAGGGACACGTGTTCCCGGAGGAGCCGACAGGCAGCGCTGCTGTGAGCCTCAGGGCTGATTGAAGTCCCCAGCAGTGGGCAGGCCCCAGCCCCTCGGAGGCCCAGGCTGGGGGCTGTGAGGAGCAGGGACCGAATCTGTAGCCCAAGCAGGAGTCCACAGGGGTCACAGCGATGGATGGAAGAGGGGCTCAGCAGGGTGGCTGTGTGGGCGCCTCTGGGGCCCTGGGAAGATGACCTTGACCCCTACAATGCCCAGGGGCCAGACGCCCGAGGTACTGAGGTCTGTTTGCTGCTCCTTGTGGAGGGTGTGATCTGTCAGCACACAGAGCCATTTCACCTGGGTGACGGGCTGGGCAGCTTTCGGGGTCAGGTGCCCTGCACAGGGAAATCATGCAAAGGGAAGGGAAAGACTCCAGGTCTCCAGGGAGGAACAGTCCGAGTCCCACAGACCTGGGCCGAGGGAGGAGCTGGTTGTCTCAGGTCTCAGGGAACAGGAGGGGAAAGGGGACCTTCCTCTCTCCCCACCCCTCCACTCAAGACAGTCCTGTCATTAGATCTGCATCTCAAAAGTGGGCAGCTTCCTGGAGGGCTTCCCTTTGGCCTTTATAAGGCTTTTTCCTTCTAGCACGACCACCAAGCCTTGCCTGTGCCTTTCAGTTAAAAAAAATTCTCAGGCGGTGGTAACAAACACATAGGAAAGCAACAAAGTATACGTGAACTTCTCTGCCTTCCCGGCTTCATCTGTGCACTTGTTCCACACGCCCAATTCTCTACTTTAGCATGACCTTGTACTCAGTCCCTTCTCTGGAGTCCATGACGAGAGAGCTTCTGGAAGCAGACGCCTGCTGGAATGAAATGCAGAGCTGGAAGGAAGCAAACAATCACGCATGTCCAGAGCCACCCAAGGCAGGAAAGCTCCAGCGCAGGGAGTGCCCAGGGCTGAGCCAGATCTCCTGTGGCCGCTCCAGCAGGGGTAACGATCATAAATAATTTACTTTTCTTCTAACATAAAACACTTAATATAGTTTTCTAACAAAACAGCAAGTGAAAATAAAAACAATGAATTGATAAACACGATGAAATCTTATTCAACTGAAATCACAGGCAGATTTGGAGCTAAAGAAACTGAATATTTGAAGCCTCTCACTTGCATAGACTCTTTCCAAAGACATCTGTGAATTTTGTATTTGTATTTGTTTTTATTTTTTTCCTTAAGGAGATCTTCCAAAACAGTGCATGATCCGGAGTTCTCAAACCTAGATTTGCCCTTGAATATTCCAGAAATATTTCCTTAGTGATTGGTTTTAGGCAAGTGCTAAACAGCAAAGGGATTTCTCCTTAATTTAAAATCAGATGTTTGGATTCAAGTGTCAATGTTTTTGTCTAAAACTGTTAATGCTTGTCTCCTTAAAGGAGGTATTTTGTTTGTTAAATTTCTGTTTTGTTTTGTTTTATGAAATTGTTTTAAGGTATTTTATAGGAAAGTGATAAGACATGTTACCATTTTACATCATAAAAAAGAAGAGTATACATTCTATATATGTATATATATATAGAATTCTTTCTATATAACTATTTGCTATAGATGATCCTCAAGTAATATAATTTTATTAAAAATATATTCAAGAAATTGCTGTGACTTTCTTAGTAATACACTAAAACGGTAGCTGGAAATCATTTTTATATCTAATTTTGCACATCCATATTTCATTCCTTGATTAATATTTCAATTCAAGTAAAATATCCTAGAAGAATGGACTTCATATGAGGCCATATATATCAGTGGAAATGAATTTGAAATGCTTTATTTAATGAAATAAAATTTATATGTCTGTTTATCTGGTAGAAAACAGACTTTCAAGACTAGATCTTTTTTAAAAATTTTATTATTATTATTATTATTATTATTCTTTTTTATCAAAGACATGGTTTTGTGAAGGCAAAGAACTACCATTCACAGGAACAACACTTCAGCCATCCAGTAACTGTTTAGGCTGCTGATTCCATTGAAGTAAGTTAGAAGAAATTATAGTGCCTTGATGAGTTTACTACAACTCACATTTAGAAGTAAAAGTTGCCACTAGTCTCAGACATATGTAAAAGTGTGTGTTTCTGGGCGCCTGGGTGGCTCAGTGGTTAAGTGTCTGCCTTTGGCTTAGGTCATGATCCCAGGGTCCTGGGATCGAGTCCCACATCGGGCTCCCTGCTCGGCGGGAAGCCTGCTTCTCCCTCTCCCACTCTCCCTGCTTGTGTTCCTGCTCTCGTTATCTCTCTCTCTGTGAAATAAATAAATAAAAATCTTTAAAAAAAATAAATAAATAAAAGTGTGTGTTTCATTCCAATGATGATGTAGACTAAATTGCATTTTTACATGCCTATATTTTTATAAGCATACTTCTGAACTGGCTAGGTTATAGTGATATTACTTAAGTGATTGGGCAAAAAGAATATAGAAGTATGCATTTGAGATTTATTTGGTCTTATATTGACTTTAAATCATCTCAAGTCTATGAGGACGAAGAGGTTGTGGGTCATCTTGGAGAAGTAACATAGAATCAAGATTAAGTAGTAGCCCAGTGTGTCCTCTCCTGAGAGAGCATGACCTCCAGGATCCTTATATTCTTTTTTTCTTTTAAGATTTTATTTATTTATTTATTTATTTGAGAGAGAGAGGGAGCAAGAGCAGTGGGAGGGGCCGAAGGGGTGGGATGAGTGTAGTGGGCGAAGGGTTAGAGGGGGAGGGACTAGCAGACTCCCTGCTGATCAGAGAGCACAAGTCAGGGTTCAATCCCAGGACCTCAAGTCAGACACTTAACCAACTGAGCCACCCAAGCACCCCAGGATATTTGTATTCCTAACTGGAGTAGGAAACATGTACATTTCTTCCTCATTTTATCATCAGAATTTTACATTATGCTTAGCAATAATCATATTCAACAATATGTTTAGAATGATCAGAGGTTGTAAAATAGGTAAAGTATTTCAAAAATGCAAATACATGGTGATAAATATATGCAGTTCTATTAAAATAAAATATTTAAGGGCACCTGGGTGGTTCAGTCAGTGAAGTGTCTGATTCTCAATTTTGGCTCTGGTCATGATCTCGAGGTCCTGAGATAGAGCCTGTGTTGGGCTCCATGCCCAGCATGGATTCTCTCCCTCTTCCTCTGTCTCTCTCTGAAAAAGAAAAAATGAAAATAATAAAATTAAAAATTAAATTAAATTAAGATTTTGTAAGTTGTGTAACCCCACAACAGTGATGGTTAATAAAAACATTATTTGGGTGGCTCCTGGGTAGCTCAGTTGTTAAGCGTCTGCCTTTAGCTCAGGTCATGATCCCAGGGTCCTGGGATCGAGCCCCTCGTTGGGCTCCCTGCTCAGCGGGAAGCCTGCTTCCCCTCTCACACTCCCCCTGCTTGTGTTCCCTTTCTCACTGTGTATCTCTCTGTCAAATAAATAAATAAAATCTTTAAAAAAATAAAAATTAAAATAAATAAAATAATTATTTTAATTTTTATTTTTTAAATTTTATTTATTTATTTTCTTATTAGAGAGAGAGAGTGCACAAGCAGAGGGAGCAGCAGAGAGGGAGAAGCAGGCTCCCCACTGAGCAGAGAGCTAAATGCAGGGAACCAGCCAGGACCCTGGGATCATGACCTGAGCCAAAGGCAGATGCTTCATCAATTGAGCCATCCAGGCACCCCAACAATTTTATTTTTTAAAACATTATTTCATTGTTGCCTGATAATGTTAAGGATTAATCATATGTTTTATATCCAGTGATTTCAGTTATATTTCTCTAATTTTCATCTCTTGAAATGAGTTACTTAATACATTTAAATAAAAGCTACCTTTTTTTTTTAAATGAAAGTTTAACTCAAATTCAAAGGAAAACTGGAGGTCAGCAATGCAAAAATATTTGCGGATGATGAAAAGAATCAGAGGCGTCTCTCTATAATAGATACAATTACAAATTTAATTGCTTATTTGACAATTTGTTTAAGTAGAAATTTGTGACTTTCAATTTATGGATCTAAGAGTAGGAAACTAGTTCCCAAATCTACCAAGGTTGTGAATAAACATGGGAATAGTGTTTCTTCTCTCACTGACAGATGTTCTGATTTTGGCATAAAGCACAATTTAAGTGTATTTGATTTTAATTTTTTAACTCATATTAAAGTCCATTATCATTAATGCACTGGAACTGCATTTACTTAGACTCCTTTAGGATTGGACTCTGGACTTGTTTACATATGTTGGTGAGTATAGAATGAAAGCTGTTAATTCTAAATATATTTATTTTATATTAATGCCAATTGAACTTTCCTTTAGAATTTCGCCCAAACCAGGGAACTGACTAGGGATATTGGAGGAGGAGGAAGAAGCAGAGGCTGGTTGGTAGGGAAATCTTACTTTGTGTAGAAAGGAGATTCAGGATGCCTTTTAGGTGGTTCTAAGCTAAACACTCATTTTTCTCTTTTCCTACATCTATCAAGTAAAATACTGTTATTTATGTACTTACAATCCATTCTAGGTGACATAGCCTAAAATGAGCACTTTAAATTTATGAAAAATTTTAACAGCATTTAATGTTGTTGATACTTAGCAGAGTATTATCTTTTGGGATAAGAGGAGAGAGAAAAACTGTTTAGGTTTGTATATTTTTAACAAAAGGCCTAAGAACTATGTCCTTTTTGTAAAGAAAAATATCTATTATTTATATATATAGTAAAATTTATTTGTATTTATATAAATAAATCTGTATAAACTTTACATATATAATCTAATTTGACAGGTTAATTTAAACTTTATTTACTTATATAAACTTTACACACTTTATATATATAAATATACATATATATGTACATATGTATACTAATTGGACAGAATTTTTTTAAGATTTTATTTATTCATTTGAGAGAGAGTGAGAGAGCACAAACAGGAGAGGCAGAGGGAGGAAGAGAAGCAGACTCCCTGCTGAGCTGGGAGCCCAATGTGGGGCTCAATCCCAGGACCCTGAGATCATGACCTGAGAGCCAAAGGCAGATGTTTAACCATCTGAGCCACCCAGGTGCCCCAATTTGACATAAATTCAAAGTATATTTAATACTGCTAGAACTTCATGGGCAATCAATTGTGGTTGACGTGTCTGACGATCAAAGACAAGTCAGCTGAAAGAAGGCAAGTGGCTGAATAACCACAGTCTGAAAGTTGTATTGCATGTAAAGTTTCAGATGATACCCAGAACATCCATGTACTAGGCTCTATATATTAAAAGAACTATATTAAGAGAAGTTTTTATCATTGTATTTGGAGAGAATAAGGGTAGGGTATAGTCTAGATCTTTTACTTGGCTGAGGGAAATGGTATGGAGGCATACTTCCATTTAAGACTATGTCATTTTGTTAATTAAGCATATGAGATTTTTGAATGGGTTATGATCAATAGGCAATAACACTGTGTATGTGTATTTGTGTGTTATAAGTGTGTGTAAAACCTGCAAATAGTTTCCATAACTCCTTTTTTGAGTACATTCATCTTATATCATCAGGTCATTGATTTTTGTACTTCCTTTTCACTTTTTATAATGTGCTCAGAATTCCAAATTACTGTGATAAGGGATACTATTAACATTATTATACCAAAGATGTGTTTCATAATTAGAATTATTTACTGAAAAAGTTACCAATTATAAAAGTATTAGTTGAAAAAATATGAAAATGATTTAAGTTCATGATAGTTAAGCAATTTTTAAAATATTTGTGTTACCAAAAATGTGTTATTGCACATTTAACCATGAAAGAAAGCAAGAGAAGAAAGCATTAGAGAAAAAAATACAAAAGCATCCACAAAACAAGTGATAAAAATATATACATATGTATTTAATTATTAATAAATACATAAATAAATACATATACAAATAATTTCAATGTAAATGGGGTAATGGCTCCAGTCAAAAGACATAGTCTGTCAGAATGGATTAAAAAAAAAAAAAAAGAGCCATTTATATGCTGCCTATAAGAGACTCATTTTAGCCCTAAAGATACTTATAGATTGAAAGGAAAGGGATGCAGAAACATCTATCATGAAAACGGTGTCAAAAGAAAGCTGGAGTAGCAATACTTATACAGGACGAAATAGACTTGAAACCGAAGATTGTAACAAGATACAGAAAAGGGCACTATATAATGGTAAAGGGGATAATCCAACAACAAAACATAACAGTTATAAAAGTGCACCCAACATGAGAGCACCCATATCTATAAAATACTTAATAACAAACATTAAGAAACTAATTCATAGTAATACAATAGGAGTAGAGGACTTTAAAACTCCACTTACATCAAAGGACAGATCATCCGAACAGGAAATCAACCAGTTGGGGCTTCTGGGCGGCTCAGGCAGTTAAGTGTCTGACCCTTGATTTAGGCTCAGGGCATGATCTCAGGGTGTGAGAGGAAGCCCCTTTGTCAGGCTCCACTCATGGAGACTGCTGGAGATTCTCCCTCTCCCTCTCCCTCTGCCCCACTCTCTAAATAAATAAATAAATAGATAGATAGATAGATAGATAGATGATAGATAGATAGATAGATAGATGATAGATAGATAGATAGATAAATAGATAGATAGATAAATAAATAAATAAATAAACAAGGAAACAATGGTAAGAATGAACACTCAACCAGAAGGATTTAACAGAATTATTCAGAACAGTCCATTCTAAAACAGCAGAATACACATTCTTTTCAAGTGCACATGGTATATTCTCCAGAACAGATCACATATTAGGCCACAAAAAAAGCATCAACAAATTCATAAAGATCAAAGTTATACCATGCATCTTTTTTGACCACAATGCCATAAAACTAGAAATCAACCACAAGAAAAATAGACAAACAAAGAAACAAAACCAAACACAAGAAAAATTCCAGAAAGTCCAAAAATACATGGAGGTTAAATAGCATGCTACTAAACAATGAATGGGTCAACCAAGTAATCAAAGAACAATTTAAAAAGTCCTTGGCAACAAAAGAAAATGAAGACAATACTCTCCAAAATACATCAGCAAAAGATGTTCTAAGAGGGCAGTTTATAGCAATACTATCAATATTGATAGCCTACCTCAATAAGTAAGAAAAATCTTAAATAAACACCTAACCTTACACCTAAAGGAACTAGAAAAAGAATTCAAACGAACCCCAAACTAGCAGAAGGAAGGAAACAGCAAAGATTAGAGCAGAAATAAATGAATTATGTAGAAAATGAATAAACAATAGAACAGATCAACAAAACCAGGAGTTGGTTCTTTGAAAAGATCAACTAAATTGATAGTTCTAGGGGCACTTGGGTGACTCAATAGGGTAAGTGTCTGACTCTTGATTTTGGCTCAGGTCATGATCTCAGGGTTGTGAGACTGAGACCCGTGTGGGGCTTCCCTCCCAGTGAGCAGTCTGCTTGAGATTCTCTCTCTGCCTCTCCCTTTGACCCTCCCCCCACTCTCTCACAATCTCTCTCTAATATTTTTAAAAATTGACAGAGTTCTAGCCACCCACTTCAACAACAAAAAAGAAAGTGAAAGGACACAAAAATGAAACATGAAAGAGGAGAAATAACCAAAACCACAGAAATACAATTATAAGAAAATATTATGAAAAGCAACATGCTGACAAATTAGCCAAAACAAAAAAATAGATAAATTCCTAGAAACATATAACCTACCAAAACTGAAGCAGGAAGAAATAGAAAATTTGAATAGATTGATTTCAACAAGTTGACTGAATCAGTAATATAAAAAACTCCCAAGAAACAAAATTATAAGACCAGGTGGCTTCACAGGTAAATTCTAACAAAAATTAAAAAAAAAACAAAAACTGGTACATCTAATCCTTTCAAATAATTCCAAAAAATAGAAGAAAAGAAAAACTTCCAAATTTATTCTATGAGGCCAGCATTACCCTGATACCAAAACCAGATAAATAAACCAGTAAAAAAGAGATCTACAGGCTAATATCTCTGATAAACATAGATGCAAAAATCCTCAACGAAACACTAGCAAACACAATCCAACAATACATTAAAAATATCATTTTATTCCGAGGATGCCAGTGTGGTTCGGTATTTACGCATCAATTAACATGATACATAACATCAGTAAGAGAAAGGTTAAAAATCACATGATTATTTCAAAAACACAGAAAAAGCATTTGACAAGGTACAATATCCATTCATGATAAAAATCTTCCACAAAGTAACTTTAGAGGTAACATATATAGAGACATCATAAAAGCTATATATGAAACCCCACAACAAACACCATACACAATGAGGAAAAACTGAGATTTTTCTTCTGTGGTCACGAACAAGACAGCAATGTCCACCCTCACCACTTTTATTCAGCATAGAACTAGAAGTCTTAGCTACAGCAAATAGACAACAAAAATAAATAAAAGGCATCTGAATTGGTAAGGAAGTAGTAAAACTTTTGCTATTTGCAGGTAACATGGTACTGTATATAGAAAACCTGAAAAAAAAAACACCAAGAAAATACTAGAACTGATCAATTACTTCAGTAAAGTCACAAGATACAAAATCAATGTGGAGAAATCCATTGCATTTCTACATACTAATAATAAAGCAACAGAAAGAGAATTTAAGAAAACAATCCCGTTTACAGTTGCACTAAAAACAATAAAATGCCTAGGAATAAACCTAACTAAAGAGGTGAAAGAATTTTACTCTGAAAACTATAAATCATTGAAAGAAATTGAAGACAAGACAAAGAAATGAAATGGCTTTCCATGCTCATGGATTGGAGAACAAACACTGTTAAAATGTATTACCCAAAGCAATCTATACATGTAATGAAATCTTATCAAAATTCCAATAGTATTTTTCACAGAACTAGAACAAAAAAGTCCTAAAATTAAATGGAACCAGAAAAGACCCTGATAGCCAGAATAGTTTTGAAAGAGAAATATTACAATTCCAGATTTAAATGATATTACATTGCTTTTTAATAAAGACAGTATGTTACTGGCACAAAAACAGACACATAGATCAACAGAACATAATAGAAAAAAAATAAACAAACACAATTTTAGAGTCAATCAATCTTCAAAAAAATCAGGAAAGCATGTCCAGTGGGCAAAGGAACATTTCTTCAACCATGGTGCTGGGAAAAACTGGTCAGCTACATGGGAAAGAATGAACTGGATCACTTTATTATGCCATACACAAAAATAAATTCAAAATGAATTAAAGACCTAAATATGAGACCTGAAAACATAAAAATGCTAGAAGAAAGCACAGGCAGTAATGTCTCTGACATCAGCTGTGGCAACATTTTTCTAAAAGTTTATTTTTTTCAAGATTTTTTTATTGATTTGACAGAGAGAGAGAAAGAGATAACAAGAACAGGAACACAAGCAGGGGGAGTGGGAAAGGGAGAAGCAGGGTTCCCGCTGAGCCAGGAGCCCGATGTGAGGCTCAATCCCAGGACCCTGGGCTCATGACTTGAGCCAAAGGCAGACGCTTAACGACTGAGCCACCCAGGCGCCCCTAGCAGCATTTTTCCAGATAGATCTCCTGAACAAGGGCAATAAAATATAAACTACTGGGACTACCTCAAAATGCAAAGCTTCTGTACAGCCAAGGAAACAATCAACGAAAATTAAAGACAACCTCCAGAATCACAGAAGGTATTTGCGAACAGCTATCCAATAAAGGGCTAATTTCCAAAATATATAAAGAACTTACACAGCTCAACTCCCAATAAACAAATCATCCAATTAAAAATGGACCGAAGACATAACAAACATTTTTCCAAAGAAGACGTCCCATTGGCCCACAGACACATGAAAAGATGCTCAATATCATCATCATCAGGGAGATTCAAATCAAACTATAATGAGATACCACCTCATACCTGTCAGAATGGCTAAAATCAACATCAACACAACGAAAGAACAAGTGTTTGTGAGGATGTGAAAAAGGAACCCTCTTGCACTATTGATGAGGAAACAAACTGGTCTAGACACTGTGGAAAACAGTATGGAGGTTCCTCAAAAAGTTAAAAACACAACCACCGTACAAGCCAGTAACCACACTCCTGGGTATTTACCCAAAGAATACAAGAACACTAATTGAAAGGGATATATACACCCCTATGTTTACAGCAGCATTATTGACAATTGCCAAATTCTGGAAGCAGCCCAAGGGTCCATCTGTTGATCAGTAGATCAATAAGATGTGGTATGTATGTAAACACACATGCACATACATATAAACCATATAAATATATATGTATTTATATATATATATAATAGATATTATAACACACACACACACACACACACACACACACCAAAACCGGAATATTATACAGCCATAAAAAATAACGAGATCTTGCCATTTGCAACAACATGGATGGAGCTTGAGTGTATTATGCTAAGTGAAATAAGCCGGTCAGTGAAAACAGATACCATAGGATGTGTATATTAACTATAGTAGAATGGAAAAATTAATAATAAAAAATAAACTGGGAATAAAAAGAAAGAGATGGCTTTATTTAGTTTTAATTTTATTTCAGTATAGTCAAAAGGTAATGTAGCATTAGTTTTAGGTGCAAGACCTTGAGATTCCACAACTTGAGATTCCACAAGCTTAAATATTATGCTGCTATGCTCACCGCAAGTGCAGTTACCATCAGTCGCCATACAACAGAATTACAATATCAGTGACTATGTCCCCTATGCTGAGCCTATTAATAAACCCAATTAAAAATGGGTTTATTAATTATTGTAGTGTGGGGAGCACCCATCTTAGGGGAATCAGAGGACATCTCAGGATGAAAATTATAGAAAGAACATATAATGTTTAGGTTTGTGTTAGGTGATTGTGCAAGGCTTTTAGGAAGTGGGGTTTGCTTTGGTATTAAATTGAGAGAAGCATGTCCATGCTTGCTCAGGCAAGCATGAGGAATTCTATGACTGGCTGTCTTAATAACTCTTACATAGGTGAACCCTATCAGAGCAAGGCTAACACAGTCACTGGTAACAAAGCCACAGTCATTCATTTGTAGGAAAGGGAAATGCTCAGTAGTTTTTTGACTTGGGTGATGTTCTTGTTGTGTCTATGTTCACACAGGATCGGGCAGGGTCTTGTTTTTGCCGTGGTCCATCATGGTCACAGAATTGCTGTGTTCAATATTCAATATTGATGGTATAATTTTCCTATTGCTGATAGAACACATTACTGTACACTTATTAGCTTTCAAAACACCAGTTTATTTCCTTACACTTCATGGGGTCAGAAGTCTGAAATTGGTCTCACTGAGCTAAAATCTAGTCATTGTCAAGCTGCATTTCCTCTGGAAAATCTAGAATAGAATAGTTTCCTTGCCTTTTCACTTTCTAGATATCTCCTGAGCTCCATGGCTGGTGCCTTCCTTCCCTGACTTTTGAGGTCAGCAACACTGAGCTGAAACCTCACAGTGTCATTTCTCTGATTCCTTCAGTTTCCTGCTCCCACACTTAAAGACCCTTGTGATTAGTTTGGGTTCACATTGCTATCCTGCAAAATCTCCCTATTTTAAAGTCGAGTGATTAGCAACCTTAATTCCATCTGTAACCTGGACTTTACTTTGTCATATAAACCAACATACCCACAGTGTACATTGAATAGAATGCAGACATCTTTTTGCCCCATTTTTCCATTTTTATGGTCACCTTGGCTTTCTGTGACCTTGTGTATCTTTAATAGAGGAACAACAAGGTCAGCTCCAAGCAATACCAAGGTATTCTTATAATACCTGGTCAACTATGAATATTAGGGGCTGCTTATCTCAGGTGAACAATATTCTATTTATTTATATAGACCTCTTATTAATGTGTCTGTCACGTTGATTGACTTGTGAATGTTGAACCACCCTTGCATCCCGGGGATAAATCCCACTTGGTCGTGGTGGATGATCCTTTTAATGTATTTATGGTTGGATCCTATTAGCTAGGATTTTGTTGAGGATTTTGGAATCCATATTCATCAGGGATATCAGTTTGAAATTCTCCTTTTTGATGGGGTCTTTGCCTGGTTTGGGGATTAAGGTAATGCTGGCCTCATGGAATGAGTCTGGAAGCTTTCCTTCTGTTTCTTATTTTTTGAAACAGTGTCAGGAGAATAGGTATTATTTTTTTTGAATGTTTGGTAGAATTCCCCAGGGAATCCATCAGGCCCTGGACTCTTGTGTTTTGGGAGGTTTTGGATCACTGCTTCAATCTCGTTACTGGTTGTTGGCCTATTCAGGTTGTCAGTTTCTTCCTGTTTCAGTCATGGCAGCTTATAGGTTTCCAGGAAGGCCTCCATTTCACCCAGATTGCTCAGTTTATTGGCATATAGTTGTTGATAATAATTTCTAATAATTGTTTCTATTTCCTTGGTGTTAGTCGTGATCTCTTCTCCCCTTTCATTCCTCATTTTATTAGACCATTTTTATAACATTTTGTGGGTGGATTTTTTGGGTTAACCTATCTTACTGTATTACTATAAATTTTTCATGTTTTTGATTCCATTTGTACACTCCAGTAAAATTAATTACCACTTCAATAAAAATTTAAAATGTATTACAACTAATTAATTAAAGAAGTGAAAGTTTATAATGATTGCAGTGAAGTATAGGGTGCTGTT
>NC_058420.1:486539-495302 GCF_002201575.2 Neomonachus schauinslandi
TGTGATGCCGCCGGCTTTGCTTTTCTTTTTCAACATTCCTCTGCCTATGCGGGGTCTTTTCTGATTCCATACAAATTTTAGCATTATTTGTTCCATTTCTTTGAAAAAAGTGGATGGTATTTTGATGGGGATTGCATTGAATGTGTAGATTGCTCTAGGTAGCATTGACATCTTCACAATATTTGTTCTTCCAATCCATGAGCATGGAACGTTTTTCCATTTCTTTGTGTCTTCCTCAATTTCTTTCATGAGTATTTTATAGTTTTCTGAGTAAAGATCCTTTGTCTCTTTGGTTAGATTGATTCCTAGGTATCTTATGGTTTTGAGTGCAATTGTAAATGGGATCGACTCCTTAATTTCTCTTTCTTCTGCCTTGTTGTGGGTGTATAGGAATGCCATTGACTTCTGTGCATTGATTTTATATCCTGCCACTTTACTGAATTCCTGTATGAGTTTTAGCACTTTTGGGGTGGAGTCTTTTGGGTTTTCCACATAAAGTATCATATCATCTGCAAAGACTGCGAGTTTGACTTCTTCTTTGCCAATTTGGATGCCTTTGATTTCTTTTTGTTGTCTGATTGCTGTGGCTAGGACTTCCAATACTATGTTGAATAGCAGTGATGAGAGTGGACATCCCTGACGCGTTCCTGACCTTAGGGGGAAAGCTCTCAGTTTTTCCCCATTGAGAATGATATCCGCTGTAGGTTTTTCATAGATGGCTTTTATGATATTAAGGTATGTACCCTCTCTCCCTATACTCTGAAGAGTTTTGATCAAGAAAGGATGCTGTACTTCGTCAAAAGCTTTTTCTGCATCTATTGAGAGGATCATATGATTCTTGTTCTTTATTTTGTTAATGTATTGTATCACATTGATTGATTTGCTGATGTTGAACCAACCTTGCAGCCCAGGGATAAAACCCACTTTGTCATCGTGAATAATCCATTTAATGTACTGTTGGATACTATTGCCTAGTATTTCGGTGAGAATTTTTGCATCCATGTTTATCAGGGATATTGGTCTGTAATTCTCCTTTTTGATGGGGTCTTTGTCTGATTTTGGGATCAAGGTAATGCTGGCCTCATAAAACGAGTTTGGAAGTTTTCCTTCCGTTTCTATTTTTTGGAACAGTTTCAGAAGAATAGGTATTAATTCTTCTTGAAATGTTTGGTAGAATTCCCCTGGGAAGCCATCTGGCCTTGGGCTTTTGTTTTTTGGGAGATTTTTGATGACTGCTTCAATTTCCTTAGTGGTTATAGGTCTGTTCACGTTTTCTATTTCATTCTGGTTCAGTTTTGGTAGTTGATACATCTCTAGGAATGCCTCCATTTCTTCCAGGTTATCTAATTTGCTGGCATAGAGTTGCTCATAGTATGTTCTTATAATTGTTTGTATTTCTTTGGTGTTGATTGTGATCTCTCCTCTTTCAATCATTATTTTGTTGATTTGGGTCATTTCTCTTTTCTTTTTGATAAGTCTGGCCAGGGGTTTATCAATCTTGTTAATTCTTTCAAAGAACCAGCTCCTAGTTTCGTTGATCTGTTCTACTGTTCTTTTAGTTTCTATTTCATTGATTTCTGCTCTGATCTTTATTATTTCTCTTCTCCTGCTGGGTTTAGTCTTTATTTGCTGTCCTTTCTCCAGCTCCTTTAGGTTTAGGGTTAGGTTGTGTATTTGAGACCTTTCTTGTTTCTTGAGAAAGGCTTCTATTGCTATATACTTTCCTCTTAGGACAGCCTTTGCTGCATCCCAAAGATTTTGAATAGTTGTGTTTTCATTTTCATTGGTTTCCATGTATTTTTTTAATTCTTCTTTAATTTCCTGGTTGACCCATTCATTCTTCAGTAGGATGCTCTTTAGCCTCCATGTATTTGAGTTCTTTCCGACTTTCCTCTTGTGATTGAGTTCTAGTTTCAAAGCATTGTGGTCTGAAAATAGGCAGGGAGTGATCCCAATCTTTTGGTACCGGTTGAGACCTGATTTATGACCTAGGATGTGATCTATTCTGGAGAATGTTCCATGGGCACTAGAGAAGAATGTGTATTCCGTTGCTTTGGGGTGGAATGTTCTGAATATGTCTGTGAAGTCCATTTGGTCCAGTGTGTCATTTAAAGTGTTTATTTCCTTGTTGATCTTTTGCTTAGACGATCTGTCCATTTCAGTGAGGGGGGTGTTAAAGTCCCCCACTATTATTGTATTGTTGTCGATGTGTTTCTTTGCTTTTGTTATTAATTGCCTTATATAATTGGCTGCTCCCATGTTAGGGGCATAGATATTTACAATTGTTAGATCTTCTTGTTGGATAGATCCTTTAAGTAGGATATAATGTCCTTCCTCATCTCTTATTACAGTCTTTAGTTTAAAATCTAATTTGTCTGATATAAGGATTGCCACCCCAGCTTTCTTTTGGTGTCCATTAGCATGGTAAATGGTTTTCCACCGCCTCACTTTCAATCTGGGGGTGTCTTTGGTTCTAAAATGTGTCTCTTGCAGACAGCATATCGATGGGTCTTGTTTTTTAATCCAGTCTGATAGCCTGTGTCTTTTGATTGGGGCATTTAGCCCATTTACATTCATAGTAACTATTGAAAGATAGGAATTTAGTTCCATTGTATTGCCTGTAAGGTGACTGTTACCGTATATTGTCCGTGGTCCTTTTTGGTCTATGTTGCTTTTAGGCTCTCTCTTTACTTAGAGGACCTTTTTCAAGATTTCCTGTAGGGCTGGTTTTGTGTTTACAAATTCCTTTAGTTTTTTGTTTGTCCTGGAAGCTTTTTATCTCTCCTTCTATTTTCAATGACAGCCTAGCTAGATATAGTATTCTTGGCTGAATATTTTTCTAATTTAGTGCTCTGAATATATCCTGCCAGTCCTTTCTGGCCTGCCAGGTCTCTGTGGATAGGTCTGTTGCCAATCTAATGTTTCTTCCATCGCAGGTTACATATCTCTTCTTCCGAGCGGCTTTCAGGATTTTCTTTTTGTCTCTGAGACTCGTCAGTTTTACTATTAGATGTCGGGGTGTTGACCTATTTTTATTGATTTTGAGAGGGGTTCTCTGTGTTTCCTGGATTTTGATGCCTGTTTCCTTCCCCAAATTAGGGAAGTTCTCTGCTATAATTTGATCCATTATACCTTCTGCCCCTCTCTCTCTTTCTTCTTCTTCTGGGATCCCAATTATTCTAATGTTGTTTCGTCTTATGGTATCGCTTATCTCTCGAATTCTGCCCTCGTGATCCAGTAGTTGTTTCTCTCTCTTTTTCTCAGCTTCTTTATTTTCCATCATTTCATCTTCTATATTACTGATTCTCTCTTCTGCTTCATTTATTCTAGCAGTTAGCGCCTCCATTTTTGATGGCACCTCATTAATAGCCTTTTTGATTTCTACTTCGTTGGATTTTAGTTCTTTTACTTCTCCAGAAAGGGTTTCTCTAATAATTTCCATATTTTTTTCAAGCCCAGCTAGTATCTTTAAAGAGATGATTCTGAACTCTAGATCTGGCATCGTACTAATGTCCGTGTTGAGTAGGTCCCTGGCAGTCGGTACTACCTCTTGTTCTTTTTGTTGAGGTGATTTTTTCCGTCTTGTCATTTTGTGCAGAGGAGAATAGATAAATGAGAGAACAAAATGTTAACAGGGTAACAACGTCCCCAGAAAATATACTCTAAACAAATCAGAAAAGACCCGAAGCAGTGGGAAAAGAAAGGGAAAGAGAGAAAAAAGAAAAAGAAAAAAAGAAAAAGATAAAGATAAAGATAAAAACAAAAACAAACAAAACAAAACAACAACAACAACAACAAAAACAGAATGTGATCGAATATGATCAGGCTGGTATATAGATCAGTGCCACACACTAGATTTGGGGTGTATTTTGGTCTTTTAGGAGAAAGTGCCTCCCAAAATTTTAAAGAAAGAAAAATTTATATATGTACAAAAAAAGGGTTGATATGATGAAGGGATGGAATATGACTGTAAAGATGGAAATTATAAAAAATTTTATAAAAGGAATTGTTAAGAAGTTCTTTGAAAATAGAAAGAAGAGGATTTAAAAAAAGAAAAAAGAAAAAAAAAAGGGAGAGGATGTGATCAGGCAGGGGAATAGAAAACACCATATACTAGAGTTTTAGGGTATATTTTAATCTGTTAGAAGAAACTATCTCAAAATTTTAAAGAAATAACAACTTATATATATAAGCCAAAAATACAGGTAACTACTATGAAGGGATAGAATATGACTCTAAAAATGAAAAAAAAAAAATTTTTAAAGGGATTGATAAGATGTTGGTTGTAAAAGGGAAAAAGAAAAATTCAAAAAGAAAAACAAAGAAAAAAAGACAGTTAAAAAATTAACTTTGAAAGTCTAAAAAAATCATCGTAAAAAAGCCATGAATTCTATGTGCAGTATTCCCCTAGCGCTGGAGTTCTGCCGTTCTCATTGATGGGTAAACTTGGTCTTGGCTGGCTGTTCTCGCTGATCTTCTGGGAGGGGCCTGTTGCCATGGTTTCCAAATGTCTCTGCTGGAGGCGGAATTGCCCCGCCCTTGCCCCCTCCCGGCTAAGTAGTCTGCTCATGTTCGCTCTCTGGGGCTTTTGTTCCCTGCGAGCTTTCTGTACAGCTTTGGAGGCAGAGAGTGAAAATGGCGGCCTCCCAATCTCCGCCCCAGAGGAGCCGAGAACTCGGGTCCCACTCCTCAGTGAGCCCCCAGAGAAAAGCTGTCAGTCACTCCCATCTCCCCAGTCTCCAGCTGCACTCCGTGCTCACCCGGCCTGTGACTGCGCGTTTCTATCTCTGGCACCTGACCCCGGGTGGAGTCTCCAAACCCAGCAGATCCCTGTGGTGCAATCCCGCACGGCTCTCCCGGGGGAGGTAGGTGAGTCTCCCCGGATCTGCCGCTTGTTGGGTCCCTGCTGGAGGAGCAGTGGCCCGACTGTGCCGCGGATCACGGTTTATGGCAACCCCGACCTGAGAGCCCACGCCTGGGCTCCGCCTCTGCAGCTGGCTTCCCTGCTCCGATACCTGAAAGTTCTGCCACACTCATGTATCCCCGGTCTTTCTGTGACCCCAAGGGTCCTGAGACCACACTGTCATGGAGGGTTCCACCCCCTGCTTAGCCACCAGAGTGACGTCCTTTGGCGGAGCAGACTTTTAAAAGTTCTGATTTTGTGCTCCGCGGCTCTATCACTTGCCAGAAGCGGCCAACGGAGGCCCCTCCCCTGCCGTCTATCCTCCCAAATATCGCCTCAGATTCACTTCTCCGCATGTCCTACCTTCCAGAGAGTGGTCGCTTTTCTGTTCAGAGAGTTGTTGCTATTCCTTTCTTCGATCTCCTGTTGGGTTTGTAGTGTTCAGAATATTTTGGTCCCTATCCAGCTGAATTCCTGAGAGGAGACGAAAGCCAAGTCTCCTACTCCTCCACCATCTTGCTCTGCCCTCCTCCTTATTACCATATTCTAACTGGTAATTTATGTTACAAAGAAAAAATAAATCCAGTCATAAATATATCAAAATAATTACTTTGTTTAATCTGTTTCTTTAATTTCCTCTGAGAATGTACATTTTCTATAATTATGTAAATCTCTCTACCAAATATTAATTATGCAGAATATATGATGAATTTTCCAAGAAACTTGAAATTTGGTTCCTTCTCGAACCCCAAATTAGATGGATGTATTTGATTTCATCATTTACCTCCTCTATTCATCCTTTTCCCCTAGGAAAAATTATTTGAGTACATGAAAGCAGGAGGAGCTACTATTTACTGATACCTGCTAATTTCAAGTGCTCAATTAAGTACTCACTGTACACGATCTTATTTTCTTCTTGCATCAACCACATAATTAATGACTCGTTTTTATTTATTTGTATTCATTTTTTTTAAAGATTTTATTTATTTATTTATTTGAGAGAGCGAGAATGAGAGAGAGAGAGAGAGAGAGGTCAGAGGGAGAAGCAGATTCCCTGCTGAGCAGGGAGCCTGACGTGGGACTTGATCCCGGGACTCCAGGATCATGACCTGAGCTGAAGGCAATCGCTTAACCGACTGAGCCACCCAGGCACCCTATTTGTATTCATTTTTAAGGACATACTTTTAAAACACAAACTTGATACCCAGAGGATGTAAGAATGTGCTTTACTTCACAGAACTTGCAGTTGTTGGAATACATCTTAGAATTGTGCTCTGACTGAAGTACAAGTTCATGGCACTTACCTCCTCACTTCTCCCTGCTGGAATTGTGGATGACCTGGAACGTACTGAGAGAGTCCTGTAGAGTCCTGACCTGTAGAGAGGACAGGAGTTCATGTGTTCCATCGGTTCAGTCAACATTCCTACAGTTATTTTATGTGTTTTAGTGCACTCACAGATTTATTAAAAAATACATTTATTCTCTATTTCCCATTTGTAATGAGATCTATTTTGTAGGCAAACCAAGCCTGCAAATGGATCCATCCAGAAAAGCATAAAAAATAGTTCACTTTTTTGAATCCATTTATCAGTTACATGAAAGATAATCATTTAGTGTAGCCTATGACTTTGAGAGTCCTTTATTTATTTTATTTTGTTTGTTAATATGTCAACCTTCTCACTCTCAATATTATAGTTGGGATAAAAAACTGAGAGAACTAATATGAACTTTGGAAGTTAACTTCCAGAAACAGGGTTTGGGATTGATGTTACCTCCTTGGTACCTGGTTTCTCCCCCTTGATTTTCCAGATACAAATCATCTTCTCACGTTTCAGCTACTTCATGTGCAGTTCCAAAATAATACTAGTGTCTACTTGTTTTAGTTGTTGTTATATTGGAAGAGCAATCACAAAATAAGGGTTTCTCATAGTCTGGAATACTAACTTCCACAAATTTTTATCATCCTCGTTGTGTCTGACTTGCTACACATGTAGCGTGTACATGAGAATCACGGTCATTCAGCTTTAATGTTTCGGATCTAATTGAGAAAAGGACCAGCCCGAAATATGGGTCAATGAGGCATTTAACATAGAACATACAGACGGGAATGGTGAAGCTTTGCTATTTCTGAGAAAACCACATTGAAGCGTGGATAGAAATAAAAGAATGAATCAAAAAGGATATTGGATTCTGTGTAATCATAGATTTTATACAAACAGAATATAAGATAATATGATTTTTATCCTGTTTTATTATTAGTTTCAGAGGTAGAAATTAGTGATTCATCAACTGCAAACAATACCCAGTGTTCATTACATCAAGTGCCCTCCTTAATGCCCATCACCCAGTTACGGCATCACCCCACCCACCTCCCCTCCTGTTTTTAATGTGCAATAAAACAACACACATGATTAGATATACTCTTGAATTGTAAATCTACCTTCACAATTGAATTAAATTGTTGACAGGAAATACCGAAGAATAAGTTTTTATCTTTTAATCTTTGTGCTTACTTTTTTTAAAATGGAGACATTGTTTTGTGTATCATAAATTCCATGTTATAGTACAATTTTTAAAAAATGTTATATTAAAACATAAGAAACTGTTTCAAAATTAATAATCAAAGAATCAAAGAATAATGCCTTAGAATGATTCGAATTACCATAGTTATGTGTGTGTTCTAGGTTTTAAGAAATTCATAAATGGTGGATTGAATGCATTGTCCAATCCAGACGTACTGTAAATATTATACCACTGAAACTATTCCTAGACTTTAAAAAAATGTATAATTAAATTACATGTTAGTTTTCAAATAAATATTCACTTTACTTGAAAATGTTTGGGTGGGAAATATCTACTTATAGCTAATAAATATAATAGTAAGTAAAATATTAAGGGTAATCTCTGTAGAGATATTGTATTGTGTCGTGCTATGGTATTATCTCTTAATTCTTAAAGAGAAGGATTCTATATTGCATTCCATTTTACACACAATAAGGCTGAGATTAAAACAGATTTAAATTTAAATTATCTAAATTTACCCAACTACTAATCAGTAGAATAGGTATTCAAGCACAAGAAGTCTAGTCCTTAAATCTGTACTTCTATACTCATAAAGTTAGAGAAAACCATTGTATTGAGTGAAGGATCAGGGAGAACAATAGTGCCATCAGTTCTCTAATTTTCAAAATGTGCATTATTAAATAAGTCACATAACTTTCTGAACTTTAATTTCCTGCTGGAGAAGTGTTTGTTGTAAAGACATTTAACATGACTTTTCATTTGGAAACATAAGATAGAATGAATGAAACGTCTGACGTTATCACAATTTTTATTTAAAATGTTGTTAGCTTAAAGTCATTTCTTCTTCAATCATAAATCGACATAGGGCCTTCAAAATCTTAATTAAAGTAACTTATCATCTGAAAAATATATTTAAAGGTAGTTTTAAGCATGGGCCTTAGCTGATAGTTTCAAATACAAGAATAGAGCACAAAGTGAACCACAGTGCTTTATATTGGCCCATGGATGGCAGCAACAATCCCCTTTGCTCTGAATCCCTGCAACATTTACTGACGCCTCTTTTTGCCCCTTCACATCACATATATATCAGCCATCACGTCATTCAGGAAACTCCGAGACTGTCCCCTTCTTTTTTTCTACTTTGCATTTTAATCTCCACAAATCTCTTGAAATAAGCAGTCAGCACGATGAGATTTGACCTGGGAGAGATTCGCTTTGGTGGAGTTTGGGACACCTGGATGACTCAGTGGTGTCCCTCCGCCTTATGTTCTCCTTCAAAGTCCACCCAAGAATCCCATGGGAATAACCCATTCCCCTGGTTGAAGACCCTCAGCTGA
>NC_058420.1:495402-513217 GCF_002201575.2 Neomonachus schauinslandi
AACTTATCATCTGAAAAATATATTTAAAGGTAGTTTTAAGCATGGGCATTAGCTGATAGTTTCAAATACAAGAATAGAGCACAAAGTGAACCACAGTGCTTTATATTGGCCCATGGATGGCAGCAACAATCCCCTTTGCTCTGAATCCCTGCAACCCTTACTGACACCTCTTTTTTGCCCCTTCACATCACATATATATCGGCCCTCACCTCACTCAGCAAACTCGGAGACTGTCCCCTTCTTTTTCTACTTTGCATTTTAATCTCCACAAATCTCTTGAAATAAGCAGTCAGCACGATGAGATTTGACCTGGGAGAGATTCGCTTTGGTGGAGTTTGGGACACCTGGATGACTCAGTGGTGTCCCTCCGCCTTATGTTCTCCTTCAAAGTCCACCCAAGAATCCCATGGGAATAACCCATTCCCCTGGTCGAAGACGCTTAGCTGAATTCTTCAAATTCAGGACTTACTGTCGTTTACCCACATATACTCCTTTTGAAACTGACCTCATTCAATGGAGGAAGAGACAAGGGGTGGATAGGGGGTATGGGGACTGATGTGTGAGTTTGAAAATAAGACCTGCTCTGACCTTACTTCAGTGGAATTTGTTGGAAGCAAAGCTCAAATGAAGTCAGAGGATGGAGTTCAGTTTGGGCTTTGCCACCGATGTGTTGGGCGCCCATGAACTGGTTATTGATCAGAACCTGCCATGAAAAGGTTTGATCGCATCATCGTGAGATAACTTAATAGCTGATAAAACTTAGTGGACATCAGTTTTTAACGTGTGTGTGCCAATTGGCACTTGTAATTATATGTATAATCATTTATTTCATAAACATCTGTGAATATCAAACCCTGTGGATACAGCTAAGGTAATTTGGGGGGAAAGTGTCAAAAACAGAAAAACAGAGTCCCTACTCTTGATAACTATATTTTGAATTTTCAGTCCCAGCTATTTATTCCCAGCTCTGCATCTGCCACTAAGTGACAACACTTAATGGCTTCTTTCTTCCAGGAAATGTGAATGTGCGGAGATTAGCCGTTCACTTAGTGTTAGCCTAAGTACATACATACATAACACTTAGTGTTAGCCTAAGTCTACGAAAGAAATTAAATATCATGTTCTTATAAAAATTAAAAAAAAAAAATGAACCACAGCAGAACAAACGAAGCCAGTGCTAGAACACTGTCTAGCAAATAATGAATTACCTGAATCTAGAAACAAGGAGACTGACTTAAGAGTGATGATAACATGTCCAAATCTTACTATTGCATACCAAGTAAGTTAGAAGACTAGTGTTTTATCTCCTTATTCTTGTTATTGAAGCCATTTGTAATTCATATCTCTTCTCCAAAATGTCCTGACTCTGGGGTGGCTGAATTGAAGAATGTTTATGTTACTTTCCTGTCATTCAGCAAACCCATAAAGGCGCAGATCTGTCTATTCACACCAAAAAATAAAGAGGAGAACTCTGGAATGCATATTGTAGGGTTCATATATTTGATGACATAGATGAAAGATTGTTTCAATCCAATACCAATCTTACCATGGTCACAGTTTCAAAGAATTTATGTATCAGAACTAGTAGTTTTATCTGAATAATATACAGATGACTTATTGTGAGAAAATCAATCTCTGCAATCCAGCCCATTAAGAAGAAATGAATAATAACTTATAAGCATCCCAAATATATGTAATATAAAACGTAAACATCAACACAAAATTTACATAACAGAATTTTTTATCTGTGTAGTTTAAATAGGCTGAGGAATATATTTGCAAAGTATATAAACAAAAATTTAGGAAAATGTACATAAATAACAAAATGCAAAGAAATTACTTAAATCTTTAAGAAAAATTCAATCTAATAAAATATGAATGTAAGACTTTTAAAATTTAAAATCAATTAGCCAACATCTTCAGATGTAGAGATAAGTAATTCATCAGTTGCATATAAAACTCAGTGCTCATCATATCATGTGCCCTCCTTAATGCCCATCACCCAATTACCCCAACCCCCGACCCACGTCTCCTCCAGCAACTGTCAGTTTCTCTCCCATAGTTAGTCTCTCATTGTTTGTCTTCCTCTCTGATTTCTTCCCATTCTCTTATTCCATCCCTTCCCCTATGATCCTCTGCATTGTTTCTTATATTCCACAAATGAATGAAAACATATGATAATTGTCTTCTCTGATTAAAGTATTTCATTTAGCATAACACATTCCAGTTCCATCCATGCCGATGTAAAAGTTAAGTACACATCTTTTCCAATGGCTGAGTAATATTCTATTGTTAATATATACCACATCTTCTTTATCCATTCATCCATCAATGGACATCTCGACTATTTCCATAGTTTGACTATTGGGGACACTGTTACTATAAACATTGGGGTGCAGGTGCCCCTTCGGATCACTACATTTGCGTGTTTGGGGTAAATACCTAGTAGCACAATTGCTGGGTTTTAGGGAAGCTCTCTTTTTAATTTCTTGAGGAACGTCTATACTGTTTTCCAGAGTGGCTGCACCAGCTTGCATTTTCACCAACAATGTAAGAGGTTTCCCCTTTCTTTACAACCTCGCCAACATTTGTTATTTCCTGACTTGTTAATGTTAGCCATTCTGACTGGTGTAAGGTGGTATTTCACTGTGCTTTTGATTTCTAGTTCCCTGATAACAAGTGATGTGGAACATTTTTTGATGTGTCTGTTGGCCATTTGTATGTCTCCTTTGGAGAAATGTCTGCTCATGTCTTCTGGCCATTTCTTGACTAGACTCCTTGTTTTTTGGGTGTTGAGAGTGGTAAGATCCTTATACAACTTGTATACGGGACCCTTATCTGACATATCATTTGCAAATATCTTCTACCATTCTGTAGGTTGCCTTTTAGTTTTGTGGACTCTTAACTTTGTTGTGCAGAAGATTTTTATCTTGAAGAAGTCCCAATAGTTCATGTTTGCTTTGCTTTCTCCTGCCTTTGGAGACATGTCTTGAAAGAAGTTGCTGCAGCTGAGGTCAAAGTGGTTGCTGCCTGTGTTCTCCTCTTGGACTTTGATTCCTGTCTCACATTTAGCTCTTTCATCCATTTTTAATTTATCTTTATGTATGGTATAAGAAAATGCTCCAATTTCATTCCTCTGCATGGGCATGTCCAATTTGCCCAACACCAATTTTTGAAGAGACTGTCTTTTTTCCATTATATATTGGTTCTTGCTTTGTGAAGGTTAGTTGACTATAGAGTTGAGGATCCATTTCTGGGCTCTCTATTCTGTTCCACTGATCTATGAGTCTGTTTTTGTTTCAGAACCATACTGTTCTGCTGATTACAGCTTTGTAATATAGCTTGAATCAGGTATTGTGATGCCACCACCTTTCATTTTCTTTTTCAACATTCCTCTGGCTATTAGGGGTCTTTACCCGTTCCATCCAAAATTTAGGATTAATTATTCCAGCTCCATTTAAAGTGTTGGTGGCATTTTGATAAGGAATCCATTGAATGTGCAGACTGCTCTGGGTAGCATAGACTTTTTAACAACGCATATTCTTCCAATCCATGAGCATGGGAAGTTTTTCCATTTCTTTGTGTCCTCCTCATTTCTTTCATAAGTATTTTGTAGTTTTTAGAGTACAGACCCTTTACCTCTTTGGCTAGGTTTATTCCTAGTTATCTTGTGGTTTTTGGTGCAATTGTAAATTGGATCAATTCCATAATTTCTCTTTCTTCAGTCTCATTATTAGTATATAGAAATGAAAATGATTTCTTTGCATTGATTTTAAATCCTGCCACATTGCTGAATTCCTGTATGGGTTCTAGCAATTTTCGGGTGGAGTCTTCGGGGTCTTCCACATAAAATATCATTTCATCTGCTAAGAGTGAGAGTTTGACTTCTTCTTTTCCAATTTGAATTCCTTTATTTCTTTTTGTTTTCTGATTGCTGAGGCTTGGACTTCTAGTACTATGGTGAGCAACAGTGGTGGGAGTGGGCATCCCTGCCATGTTCCCGACTTTAGGGGTAAGGCCCTCAGTTTTTCCCCATTGAGAATAATATTTGCTGTGGGCTTTTGGCATATAGCTTTTGTGATATGGTGGCACGTTCCCTCTATCCCTACCCTGTGGAAAGTTTTAATCAAGAAAGGATGCTGTATTTTTCAAATGCTTTTTCTGCGTTACTTGAAAGGATCTTATGGTTCTTATCTTTTCTTTTGTTAATGTGATATATCATGTTTCTTGATTTGCAAATGTTGAACCACCCTCGCAACCCAGGAATAAATCCCACTTGATCATGGTGAATAACCCTTTTACAATCTTGTTGGATCCTATTGGCTACTATCTTGATGAGTATTTTGGCATCCATGCTCGTGAGGGATATTAGTCTGTATTTCTCCTTGTTGTTGGGGTTTCTGTCTGGTTTTGGGATCAAGATAATGCTGGCCTCATAGAGTAAGTTTGCAAGTTTTCCTTCCATTTCTATATTTGGAATCATCTTCAGAAGAAGAGATATAAGTTCTTCTTTAAATGTTTGGTAGAATTCCCCTGGCAAGCCATCTAGCCCTGGACTCTTGTTTGTTGGGAGATTTTTAATTACTGCTTCAATTTCTTTGCTGCTTTTGGGTCTGTTCAGGTTTTCTCTTTCCTTCTGTTTTAGTTTTGGTAGTTTATATGTTTTTAGGAATGCATCCATTCCTTCCAGATTGTCTAATTTGTTGGCATTAGCTGCTTGTATATGTTCTTATAATTATTTGTATTTCCTTGGTGTTGGTTGTGATCCCTCTGAACAGTGAGTTTGCAGAATTAATCCAAAAGTTTAAAAGAGTTTCTGCTCGGTACCATTAATAAACTTGAAATTTAAACAAAATTAATTTTCACCTTTTTGTGATTGACTCTAATTATTGCCCCTAACATAACTGATAGTATCCCATGGAAGAACTGAAACAAAAATCAACCGTTGTTGAGAGTTATAAAGTTATGGATTCAGTTATCTAAAAGCCAAAATGTACTACCTTTATATTATTTACTAAAGTCTTGCCGCATGCATGAGGCCATAAATTATATTATCAGAAAATTAGAAATATCCTACTCATTAATATGTTATGCTGTACATAAATGGTGTAATAAAATGGAGCAGTAACTAATAACTTACTAAACTCATAAGCTTATTATAATGTCTTATTTATAGCTATTTTGATGAAAAGAACCTCTATATCATTTAGTGATATAATGGTTAGTGGTCATATATGCTAGACACTGAAAACAGTGCTAATATTTACAAAAGATACTGCCCATTTAAAAATTTTGCCCTCCTTACCAATTAATTTACATAAAAAATAAATAAGGAGTCGATAATGTATAGATTATGAATAAATCGCAAACATAATCATCTTCGTAATCATTAATCTATTGCTGTCTTTGAAAGAGTGAATTTGTCAGGAAAAGACAAATGTCACATAAATATAAAAGAGAAAGTCATTTGCATGTACATCTAATTCTACTACCATAGATACTTATAGATAAAAAAAATTAAAGTTTGAGGCTTTAGGGAAAAGACAATTAATCCCTACAATTAAAGGAGATGTTTCCTATTTTTTTCACAGGTGAAGAGTAATTTGGGGCATAAACTTATTCGAACATGTCTTAATTAACTAACCAATTAGATAACCAACTAACCAGATATTTAAAATGTAATCAATTTGCTAATTAATTTAATCTGTTAATAAATAAATTTATCTCCTATCTTTAAAGATGTGTGATTACTGGTAAATTGTTTAAGGCTGCAAATTAAAACAGTTTTTTTATGTTCCCTAGGTTTATGTTCATTTATGAAATTTATTTTTATAATGCACACATTTAATTAAATTCAGCATTCTGTGAGTACATATTAGGTATAAAAATTAATTGTTGCCAGTTCTCTAAACTGAGACAAATTCCCTGTAATCACAATTACACACCATGATGACAGGGCCCATATGGTGTTAGGTGCTTTGTTGCAGTATCTGTGGTAGCTGGGAGCCTGGTATATTGAAACCATATGCTGAATGCACATGGAAAATAGAGAAATATAGCCATTTTGTGTCCCTCAGCTGCAATCTGAGTTATAGTAGTTTTACATTTAGTTTTGTGTATTTTTTATATTAATACAATTCCTCATGGCATTGAAGGAAATCTTGAGAAACTATTTTGAGCACATGAGAAACATGGAAAAGTCATAATTAAGAGATATATCGCATCAATATGGATTAAAATGTGGGACTATGAGGCTCTTTCAACACAGAAGTACACAAACTTTAGAAAACTGGAATTTTGTAATAATGCCTAACATCATGAGTAAATTATGTGGGGCATACTAACAAGACATAGAGAAATAATAGAAATGTAATGTGTACTGCGATATATACTTGTTATGCAATTATCTTAGGGTTAAAAAATACTGTATAATAACAGCAGAGCAGTGTGATAGGATGCTAAGGCAAATATCCTGTCACAAAGTGAAAGATTAAAGATGTAATTATTCCTCCAAGTCTCATTTTGGTTTCTATGTCATTTGACCACCTCTTCTTAAGTAAATGTCTAAACTTAGCTCCAAGCAACTCTCATTCCTTGTCTTCCAGGTATGAATGGAGCCATGGAAGGTGCAAATGACACCACAGAGATAAACTTCATTCTTTTAGGGCTCTTTAATTACACTCAGATCCATCTGTTCCTCTTTTCAATGGTGCTCATGCTCTTCCTCATCTCCCTGATGGGCAGTGCCCTCATGATTGTGCTCATCCATCAGGACCCCAGCGGCACACACCCGTGTACTTTCTGCTTAGCCAGCTCTCCCTCATGAACATGATGCTGGTCTCGACCATAGTCCCCCAAATGGCAACCAACTACCTGATGGGCACCAGGTCCATCTCTCCTGCTGGCTGTGGAGCCCGGAGTTTACTGTTTCCCATGCTGGGAGAGGGTGAGTGCTTCCTCTTAGCGGCCATGGCCTATGACCGCTATGTGGCCATACGTCACCCCCTGCGCTACCCCATCCTCAGGAATCAGAAGCTGTGCTTGCACATGACCACAGGCTCCTGGATCCGGGAGGGGTGGATGGGATGATGCAGCCTGGTGCCACTCTGAGCTTCCCTTACTGCCATTCTCGAGAAATCAACCACTTCTTTTGTGAGGCACCCACACTCACGCACCTTCCCTGTGCCCACGCTACCTTTTTTAAGTTTTTCACGCATGTGTGTTGCCTCCTGATGCTCTTGATCCCTCTTTCTCTCCTTTTGGCTTCCTACAGTCTCATCTTGGCTGCTGGGCTCCGCATGCGGCCCACTGCAGCTCAGAAGAAAGCGTTTGTCAGCTGCTCCTCTCACCTGGCTGTGGTGGGCTCTTCTGTGGCACTCTCCTACTCATCTACGTGCGGCCCAAATCCTACCGCTCAGTGGCCCATGACAAGGTGGTCTCTGCTTCTTACACCCTCTTCACACCTGTTTTGAACCCCCTTGTGTACAGTGTGAGGAACAAAGACGTCAAGGGGGCTTTGAGAAAATGGCTAGAGAAACATTTTCTGGGACGTCTATAGTGAGAGGAATTGGATAAACTGGCAGCAGCCAAACGAAATCCATTATGAAATTTGTTATATCAATATATTTTGTTCTCACTTGGCCAGTTTTCACTACTGAAAAATATATTCATTTTATGTTTAGGACATTAAAATTTACATTTGTCCTGCTTTCATACATCCTTATAGTATTTTAGTTCTGGACTTTGGACCTCAGCAATAAGAGTAAATGATTGAGGCACTTTAAGTAAAAGATATGCTAGACATTGATAAAATAAAGGAGATTTTCAACTTTTAATGTGCATGGGCCATGCTCATTGGATCTCAAGGAAACCAAACTTTAACCATTACCAGAGTCAGCAAATTCAATTTCTGACCTTGGCACC
The DNA here is from genome assembly GCF_002201575.2 of Neomonachus schauinslandi. NCBI lineage: Eukaryota > Metazoa > Chordata > Mammalia > Carnivora > Phocidae > Neomonachus > Neomonachus schauinslandi. The sequence goes on from NC_058420.1 coordinate 503,326, forward strand.
AATTGTACATCTGATTCATTTATAAATAACCTAAAATGGAGCATATTCCAAGCATATGGCTAAGTGTAGAACCTCCCTGGTTCCCATGAGACTGAAGTCAGACAGTCCTGCAGATAAACTAAGTCGTAAGTTTACAGTCCTAAGATAAGGTCTATAACTTTCTGAAATACCTTTCACCTAATGATTTGAACATTTCATGTTTTATGTCCTTAGTAAAGACTGTATCCCAGGCAGTTGTCCTAACCTGGGCTGGAAAAACAAAAACAAAAACAGAACAAAAACTAAAAAAAAACCGTTTCTTTTAGAGATTCTAAAAAGTTTGTTCATTTTGTGTCAACAACACCACCTCTGTGTGTGTGTGTGCAATTTTGAGGATGGATTATTTAGAGTGGATAATTTATTTGAAAAAAGCAATGTATATCTCAGTTTCATATAATTTTATAAAATAAATTTCAAATAAAGTTAAATGAATATGAAAAATATATAAAAATCTTTTGGAAATATTGTCATAATTTTTGCTAGAAGAGCATTTTCTGAGGGTATATGTGAGTTAAAAACCATTATGTACAAGCTAAGCCGATTGACGTGTGTACATTTAAATATGTAGTGATCACTGGCTGGCTTAATCAGTAAAATATATGACTGTTGATCTCATGGTCATGAGTTCAAGACCCATAATGGACATACAACTTACTTAAAAATATATACAGTAATCATGAAGAGTGGAAGTGAACATCTTTCTCTGAAAATAAGTAACACTAATTAAAAAATAATTCACACATGATAGAATTAACCACAAAAATCAACACAGACAATAGATTTATTCATAATAGTAATTAAGATTAAAAAGTCCCTTTTCCCACAGATTAAAATAAATATTTTCTATTGACTTATATAGATAAGAAATCATCTTTGTTCCCAATGAAAGCCCTAGGGCTGAAGGTTTCATCTTTGTGTTTCAATAAGGGACATAAATCTAATGGCTTGGGAGAAGTCTTATAATCTTTCTGCAACTGTTGAGTTGCACGTTTTAGGATAATTAATTTTCCAAAAAAAAAATTGTCTATTTTTTAAATTTTATTTTAATATGTTAGTCACCATAAAATACATCATTAGTTTTTGTTGTGGTGATCCACAATTCACTGTTTTCGTGTAACACCCAGTGCTCCATGCAGTACATGGCCTCTTTGATACCCATCACCGGGCTAACCCATCCCCCCACCCCCTTCCCCTCTAAAACCCTCGGTTTGTTTCTGAGAGTCCATAGTCTCTAATGGTTCATTTCTCCCTCTGATTTCACCCCCTTCATTTTTCCCTTCCTTCTCCTAATGTCCTCCATGCTATTGCTTATGTTCCACAAATAAGTGAAACCATATGATAATTGACTTTCTCTGCTTGACTTATTTCACTTAGCATAATCTCCTCCAGTCCCATCCATGTTGATGTAAAAGTTGGGTATTCATCCTTTCTGATGGCTGACTAATATTCCATTGTGCATATGGACCACATCTTCTTTATCCATTCATCTGTTGAAGGGCATCTCAGCTCTTTCCACAGTTTGGCTATTGCGGACATTGCTGCTATGAACATTGGGGTGCATATGGCCCTTCTTTTCACTACATCTGTGTCTTTGGGGTAAATACCCAGGAGTGCAATTGCTGGGTCATAGGGTAGCTCTAGTTTTAAATTTTTGAAGCACCTCCACACTGTTTTCCAAAGTGGCTGTACCAACCTGCATTCCCACCAACAGTGTGAGAGGGTTCCCCTTTCTTCAGAGTATAGGGAAAGAGGGAACATTCCTCAAGTTCTAAAATCCATCTATGAAAAACCCACAGTGAATATCATCCTCAATGGGGAAAAGCTGAGAGCCTTTCCCTTAAGATGAAGAAAACTTCAACGGTGCCCACTCTCACCACTGTTGTTCAACATAGTACTAGAAGTCCTAGCAACAGCAATCAGACAACAATGAGAAATAAGAGGTATTCAAATTGGCAAAGAAGAAGTCAAACTCTCTTTTTCGCAGATGACATGATACTTTATGTGGAAAACCCAGAAGACTCCACCCCCAAATTACTAGAACTCATCCAGCAATTCAGTAATGTGGCAAGATACAAAAAAAAATTAAAAAAGAAGGACCTATACCCTACATATTTTGATTCTAAGGAAGTGGCACATTTAAAATGAAGAATATCAAATTTAAATGGTCTCTTGCCAAAATTCTTAAAATATGAATTTTAACATCTGAATGAACTACTGAGTCTATTTCTGTAATTATCTCACATCATCTCAAACAAAAGAACATATCTATATGTATTCAAGGTTTTTTAAAAAAAATGCTGTTCCATATTGATAAGTACAAGATTTTGTTCCAAAGAGAATGCCAGGTCCTTGAAACTGAAATGTTAGAATAAAATTCTTTGTTCCATCATCATTCTCTCAATTAAAATTAACAAATTAAATTACTGGAGAATGATATGCCAACTATGACAGCACACATCAGTCTCAAATATAATTCATTCTAAAAGAATACAATGTAAAAATAGATACTCTAGTCCAGGCTATGTAAAATTATATGCTTTAGGCTGCAATCATTTGAAAATTATTTGTGGTAGTGTAGCTGAATTACTCACATATTGGAATATATGAGTTCATGAAACCAGTTTATGCTGATAAGTTGTTATAGATGTATATATATGCATTTATATTTATATATAAAGTATATATAAGTTATCTTGGAGATGAATCTCCAGATCCCACTTGAGATGCCCCAACTGACACAAAAATGAGGTGTCTGTCAAATTTTGCCTAACAACTTTATGAGGAAAATAACTTAGTATTGTTATTTTAAACCACTGCCATTTGCACTTCTTGCTATACAACAATATTACCTACAGCATATTTTCATTCCTGGAAGAGGCATGGACCCAAAACTAATACTAAAATTGTGTCATTTTTTTCATAGGATCAGTTTGCAGTCAGAATTCAAAAACAAACCAATAAGCCAAAAGCAAAACAAAACAAAACTCAAACTGTTAGCAGAAAATTAAGGGCCTTGAGAAAACAGTTGCTGAAACTAGTATAACGCTAAATGTTCATTGAACTTGAACTAAAAAAAAAAATGAATAAAAACATCACTCATCATCAGGGAAACGCCAATCAACACTACAATGAGATGTTACCTCACACCTGTCAGAATGGCTATAATCAATAACAAGAAGTATAAATTGTTGGCGAGGCTGTGGAGGAAAAAGAATCCCTAATGTAGTATTGGTGGGAATGCAAACTGGGGTCGTCACTCTGGAAAACAATATAGAGGTTCTTCAGAAAGTTAAAAACAGAACTACTCTATGATCCAACAATTGCACCACTAAGTATTTACTCAAAGGATACAAAAATACTAATTTAAAGGGATACATGTACCCCTTTGTTTACGACATCATTATTTATAATTGCCAAGATATGGAAGCAGCCCAAGTGTCCATTGATGAACGGATACAGAAGTGGTGTATAGATACAATAGAATATTATTCAGCTATAAATATGAATGTCAACAGATACAAAGTGATTGAAAGTCGCATATGCATCCCAATGTTTATAGTAGCAATGTCCACAATAGCCAAAATAAGCAAAGAGTCCAGATGTCCATCAACACATGAATGGATAAATAAGAAATGGTATATACCATATATTGTTGTTGTTTATATATATATACATATATATATATATATATATTACCCATCCATCAAAAAGAATGAAGTTTTTCCATTTGCAACAACTGTAGAGAACTAGAGGGTATTAGGCTAAGTGAAATAAACCAGTCAGAGAATGAAAATACCATATGATTTCACTCATATGTGGAATTCAAGAAACAAGACAGATGAACATAGAGAAAGGGAGGGGAAAAATAAAATAAGATGAAATCAGGGAGGGAGAGAAACCATTACAGACTTAACAATAGGAAAAAAAACTGGGGGTTGCTGGAGGGAAGGTGGGTGGGGGGATGGGGTAACTCGGTGCTGGGCATTAAGGAGGGCACTTGATGGAATGAGCACTGGGGGTTTATATGCAACTGACGAATCACTAAACTCTACCTCTGAAACTAATAATACACTATCTGTTAATTAATTGATTTTAAATAAGATTTTAAAAAGAATAAAATCTTGCTATTTGCAGCAAATGGATGGAGCTAAAGAGTATAATACTAAACAAATTAAGTCAGTCAGAGAAAGACAAGTATCATATGATTGCACCCATATGTGGAATTTAATAAACAAAAAAATGCACAAAAGGGAAAAATAGAAACAGACTTAATTATAGAAAACGAACTGATGGTAACCCGAGTACAGGTGGGTGGGTGGATGGTGAAATATGCAAAAGGAATTAAGAGTACATTTACCTTGATGAGCACTGAGTAATATACAGAATTGTTTTTGTTTTGTTTTGTTTAGAACCATTTCATCACTATATTGTACATCAGAAACTAATATAACTTGGTGTTAACTACACTGGAATTAAAATATAAATGATAAAAAAGAAGCTGTATAGGATACAATTCAGCTTATGTGTTCTTTCTTACCTCCCAGTCTCTTTTCATTGGGGTTCCTGGAAGTGGTTGAGACTTTCCACGTTTCCAGTTCCTGTGAGACACAACTATGGATCTATGTAGTGCTTGCCAGTCCCCATCTTGCTTTCATATCTTACATGAAGGTCCCATTCATGAGATCCAGGAAGGCACATTGTCCAGATGTCTCCACTTCTCAAAGTGATGGAAAATTTCTGTGGTTGCTCATTTTTCTCTACTTAGCTCTTTGGTCTTCCCACCTCCTGTTAAATTAATTTTCTGAACCTCTTTACCTCTGCTTAAAAATACATAAAGTGGTGTCCACTTTTGTAACTGGACATTTCATAAGAACCTTCTGTTCTTATGGATGAGGAAATCAATCACAGAAAAAAATGTTTTGAAAGTGACAAGCTTCTCAAGCATTACTTCTCATGGTTATGGAAGAAGCAACAACAACGACAACAACAAAGCTATCTCTAACGTCCTTCGCTTAGAATTGATAAAAAGACATTTTCAGCCACATAGCCTTGAAGAAAGCAAATAATTACATGTCCTGGCTCATACATTTGGAGTGGACACTTCATTCCTCTCATATAGATCAGAAGAAATCAGTGAATATTTGTAAAATAATATTCTTTTATGCAAAGATTTCAAAAGATTCCAAAAACATACCCTCAAGAAGGTGACTGAGAAAACCACTTAGCCACAAGACGATAATTTTCTACAATTATGGTAAGCAAGCAATGAGATATTGGAAAGGGGGGGGGGCATTCCAGAGGAATGAACCAAGAGGAATGGTAAAAAAATGAAAAATATGCTCCAAGGAAATAGAAAAGTGCCTTTACTTATGACTGTTCTTCATCTACAATATAAAAGGCACCCACAAATCTGCCCATTGAGATTTGAGAATATCTGAGAACAAATTCCTGTGTTTCTCCTGCTCTTCTTTATAGGACTGGTAATTGATGTTATCAATACCTTGAAACACCAAATGTTTTGCGTATTTTGATGAGTTGCATTTCACAGGTCATCTAATAAGAAAAATCATTTCTAGACTTGCTTGGTACATCCTCATCACATGGCTAAATGCAACTTTTGTTTGTCTCCTTTTGGGGGTGTTGAACTTATTTTGTTGGAGAAAATTAAGTGAACCAAACAAGGAGAACTTGTTGATTCGTGATGCTGGTTAATAATCTTGACTTCCTTCTTCTGGACTAAGAATCCTATTGCACTTCCCTTGTACTTGAACTATGGGATGGTCTGTAAAACATCAGGGAAATAAGCATGTGTAGCACCTGACTAGAGGATTTAAGATCAAATAACTGTCCTTCCATGTCCTCTTTTCACATGTCACAGACTGCTGATGTTCATAGCAAGAGAAATATCATTAGCTGCTTCTGAAGAGATGCAAGTTCCAAGATGATATGTGGCATGATCAAGAATTCCATCTTTTTTAATTTTATGATGTGGGGACCTTTAAGCCATTGTTGGTTAAGCAGCATAGACTATATATTTTCCAGTCTCTAGACACTTATACATTCATTGACTTATTCCTGGCTCAGACATTGTGTCATTTCAATGAGAAAGTGCAGGTGTACATATATAAATATATGTATATGTAAATATATATTTTTATATATAAAGCCAATTCGCACATAGTCTCTGACATAAAATATGTGAACATACTGAAGTGAGATATAATAGAAAATTACATATATGGAAGAAAAAGTTTATACACTTTTCTCAAATTTTTTGAATTAATTAGGAGTACAAGAATAAAAAAGGGATTTGAAAAATCATATTTCTAAAAATATTTTATTTGACAGAGAGAGTGCACAAGCAGGGGGAGCAGCAGAGGAAGAGTGAGAGGAAGGCTCTCTGCTGAGCAGGGATCCCAACACGGGGCTGGATCCCAGGACCCTGGGATCATGACCTGAGCCAAAGGCAGCCGCTTAGCTGACTGAGCCACCCAGGTGCCCCCAAATCATATTTTTCATTAAGGCTTCTGTCCATGTGCTGTATATTAGTTTCAACACTATTGGTTTGAAGTGTAAACAAATTTTATCTTTTCAGCTTTTCAAAATAGACACTGAGTCTATCCAAATAAACTAGGCTTTTAACTTGTGTTGACTATGCCCCTCTTCAATAAATCCCCATGAGAGACAGGAAGTGATCATGGAATGTAGGAAGTTTCTCAAAATTGTAGATATTCTCAGCCTTTGAGGCTCCACATAACCTCTCTCCTCTCCAAAATTATTCTCATTTATAAATTTCTTTCTTCCATAAGCAAACATTTTTTTAAAGATTTATTTATGGATTTAAAGAGGGGGAGGGCAGGCAGAGAGAGAATCCTCAAACGGACTCAGTGTTGAGCATGGAGCCTGATATGGGGATCTATACCAGGACCCTGATTTCATGACCTGAGCCGAAATGAAGAGCCAATGGCCTATCCAACTGAGCCACGTAGGTGCCCCATCAGAAGAAATTTTCATTTCATCAGGAATATATGGCTGAAGAAGATAGTGTAATAGGAGGTTTCCCCATTCATACTCCCCAGCAACACCAATGTGCAGCCATCCACTGATGAACTTGTATTTAAGTGACCTTTGGAATCCAGGTATGATGTGGTGTAAAACAGATGGAGTGCAAGCCTGAGAATGACCTTTTTTTTATTTTTTTTAAAGATTTTATTTATTTATTTGACAGAGAAAGACACAGCGAGAGACGGAACACAAGCAGGGGGAGTGGGAGAGGGAGAAGCAGACTCCCTGCCGAGCAGGAAGCCTGATGCGGGACTCGATCCCGGGACTCCAGGATCATAACCTGAGCCGAAGGCAGTCGCTTAACCAACTGAGCCACCCAGGCGCCCGAGAATGACCTTTTTGAGAAGGCATATGTACAACCATGTGCCACATTCTCCTGCCATGGTCCTGGTTATAGACTGAGAAGGACCTCTGTAGACACCCAGTCTCCGTGTAGACTCAGCTACAGTTGTATATGGACTTTGTCCTTATACCAGCATCATCTACCAAGGGATTTGGGAGGAACCACACCCATCCTTGTCCCCATAGGCAGGCCCCTTGACCTTGATCAGAGTATTCTGATCAGCCCTAAGACCTAGCTCCCTGCCCACTGATCTGTTGTCAAGGGACAGTCCTGCCTACCCAAGAACATGGCAGGGGGCACAATTATCTGTACCCCCAGATACAAGTTGCAGACACTGGTCCCAGTTCTCATTTCTGAAGCAACATCATGACTCAATTTTTGCCTTGTTCAGCCATGCTATGGGGCCAATCTTGCGTGAACTAGGACCTGTCCACCTACCTGACAAGAACCTTCCAGGAACTGGTGGAAGGGTCCTCTATTCACAAACCTGGTTATAGTTCACTTTCTGTGGACTCAACTGTGTACCTTGGAGTAGAACCTTGTCCTAGTTTCATTCTTATTGACTATGATCCTGGAGGACATGACTTCACCCAGGGACCAGGTAGGATCCAAGCCCAGCAATGTCCTTGGTAACAGGCCCTTCAAGAAAATTATTAAAAATATCCGAACTACAATAAGTTGTTAATGGATACACAATATAAAAGAACATAAAGTCTGGCATCAATAGAATAAAACATGTGGGGGAGGAGTAGGAAAAATGTAGACGTTTTATATACTATTGAATTTAATTTTTATCACCTAAAATGAAGTGTTATAACTCTAAGATGTTTTATGTACACTTGGTAGCATTCACAAAGCTAAAACCTACAGTAGTTATAGTAAAGAGAAAGAAAAAGGAATCTAAGCATAAGTGGAAAACATCAAGAAATCACAAAGGAGACAGCCAAAGAAGAAGACAGGAACAAACTACAAAACAGAGAACAATTACCAAAATTGCAATGTAATAGTAAGGCTGTCACTGCCAGTAATTACTGTAAATAAAAATGTATTAAATTCTTCAGTCAAGGGATGCCTGGGTGGTTCAGTCATTCAATCGTCCAACTCTTGATTTCAGTTCAGGTCATGATTTCAGGATCATGAGATCAAGCCCTTCAGCAGGAGATTCTCTCTCTCCCTCTGTCCTTCCCCTGCTTGTGCCCTCTCTCATAAATAAATAAATAAGTAAATTTTTTAAAAAGATTTTATTTATTCATTTGACACACAGAGACACAGAGAGGGAGAGAGAGAGCATGAGCAAGGAGAGAGGCAGAGGGAGAGGGAGAAGCAGGCTCCCCGCTGAGCCAGGAGCCCGATGTGAGGCTCGATCCCAGGGCCCTGGGATCATGACCTGAGCCGAAGGCAGACGCTTAACCATCTGAGCCACCCTGGCGCCCCGATAAGTAAATTCTCCAATCAAAAGATGTAGAGTGACTGAATGGATAAAGTACCAAAATACCAGTATCCAACAATATGCTCTGTATAAGAGACAAACTTTATCTCTAAGGACATACATCGGGTAAAACTGAAAGGGTGACGGAAGAGTTTCCATGTGAATAATGCTCAAAACATAGCAGGAAAACATATGCTTATATAGGAGAATATATGCTTTAAGTCAAAATCTGGCACAAGAGAAAAAAGGTCAATAGCTAATAATAAAGAGGTGTGTATGTACACAACATAGAAACACACAGATATACATGGAAAGCCAATATTAGTGGATATGAAGAGTGAAATTGACACAATACAATAGGAGTAGGTGACTTAAACCCCATTTTCAGCAATGGGTGGATCATCCAGGGAGAAAATCATTAAGGGAACCACTGACTTGTTCAATGCTTTAGACAGAATGGACCTAACAGACATATAAAGAATTTTCAGTCCTACATCAGAACAATACACAATTTTTTTTTCTCAAATCCACATGGAACATTCTCTAGGATATATTATATATTAGGCCATAAAGAAAGTTTTAACTCATATCAGAACTGACTATATCAAGTATATTTTCTGCTCCCATAGGTAGGAAAATAGAAGTCAATAGCAGAAGCAATATTTACAAATATACGAAATACAAACACACTCCTGAACAACCTATGGGTCAAAAATATAATTTGAGATTATATATAATGTATATGTATATATAATATATAATATGATATGCATAATGCAGCAAAAGGATTTCTAACAGAATAGTTTCTTGCAATAAAAGTCTACATTAAGGGGCACCTGGGTGGCTCAGTCAGTTAAACCTCTGCTTCAGCTCAGGTCATGATCCCATGATCCCAGGGTCCTGGGATCAAGTCCCACATCAGGCTCCCTGCTCCGCAGAGAGCCTTTTTCTCCCTCTCCCTCTGCTACTCCCCCTGCTTGTGCTCTCTCTGTCAAATAAATAAATACAATATTTTT
>NC_058420.1:513717-515053 GCF_002201575.2 Neomonachus schauinslandi
AAATAGAAGTCAATAGCAGAAGCAATATTTACAAATATACGAAATACAAACACACTCCTGAACAACCTATGGGTCAAAAATATAATTTGAGATTATATATAATGTATATGTATATATAATATATAATATGATATGCATAATGCAGCAAAAGGATTTCTAACAGAATAGTTTCTTGCAATAAAAGTCTACATTAAGGGGCACCTGGGTGGCTCAGTCAGTTAAACCTCTGCTTCAGCTCAGGTCATGATCCCATGATCCCAGGGTCCTGGGATCAAGTCCCACATCAGGCTCCCTGCTCCGCAGAGAGCCTTTTTCTCCCTCTCCCTCTGCTACTCCCCCTGCTTGTGCTCTCTCTGTCAAATAAATAAATACAATATTTTTAAAAAGCCTACATCAATAAAAAATAAATATTTCAAATAAATAAATTTATTTACCTCAAAAACTAACAAAAGAAGAACACACTAACCCCAAGTTACCAGAAGAAAGAAGAAATAAAAATTACCTCAGAAATAAATGCAATCGGGGTGCCTGGATGGCTCAATCATTATGCATCTGCCTTTGGCTCAGGTCATGACCCCAGGGTCCTGGGATCGAGCCCTGCAACGGGCTCCCTGCTCCACGGGAAGCCTGCTTCTCCCTCTCCCACTCCCCCTGCTTGTGTTCCCTCTCTCACTGTGTCTCTCTCTGTCAAATAAATAAAAATCTTAAAAGAAAAATAGAAAGAAATGCAATCAAGGACACAAATGCAATAGAAAACATCAGTAAACTAACAGCTGGTTTTGAAAAGATAAAATTATTTTTTTTGTTGTTAGATACACAAGGACAAAAATCAAATAAACAACATTAAAAATGAAAGAGAAGACATAGCAACAGATAATACAAATTACAAGGAATCATAAGAAACTTCTATTAACAGTTACTCTACAAAAATTTTTATAACAGAAAAAGAAAAAAAAAATTCCTAGAAATATCCAACCTACAAAGATTGAATCATAAAGAAATAAAAAATCTAAATGAAGAAAGAATAGGAAGACTGAAACAGTAATCAAAGAAGAGTAGGGAACACTTGCAAATAATCTTACCAATCTTACCAGGGAAGTGTTACTGTTAAAGCAAGGCCAGAAAATGACACCACAAAAACAAAACTACAGGCAAATATCCCTAATAAAGATAGTTGCAAAAAAGCCTCAATGAAATACTAGCAAACCCAATTCAAGAGCACATTAAAAAGAATCATACACAATGACCAAGTGGGATTTATCCCTGGGATATAAACATGATTCAACATATACAAATCAGTAAACACGATAAACCATATATTTAACAAAATGATATA
>NC_058420.1:515153-529563 GCF_002201575.2 Neomonachus schauinslandi
AAAAAAAAAAACACATAATAAATCAATACTAAAAATGCTGAAAACTTTGTTTCTCCAAGATCAGAAACAACACAAGAATGATCATCTTAAAATTTCTATTCCGTATAGTACTGAGAGTTCTAGCCAGAACAATTAAGCAAGGAAAAAATAAAAGATATTCAAATCAGAAATAAATAATCTAACTTGCTTCTTTTTACAGATTATATCATCTTGTATCCAGAAAACCACAGAAGACTCTATCAAATAATTGTTAGAACTAATAAACAAACTCAGTAAACTTGCAGGATATAAAATCAATATACAATAATACACTAATGATGAAGTATCTGAAAGAGAAATTAAGAAAATAATCCATTTACAATAATATCTAATGAATAAATACTTAGGAAAAATTTAGTCATGGAGGTGAAAGAGCTCCACACTAAAAGTTCTAAAAAATTGATCAACAGAACTTGAAAAAGACACAGATAAGTGAAGAGAACCTATGTTCTTTGGTTGTAAGAATTTGTTGTTAAAATTAATTAATATAATATTTACGTTAAGGATTATTTGTTACAATATTCATCCAACAAAAACTATATTCAGATTGCATGCAATTCCTTCAAGATTTCAATGCATTCGTCAAAGAAATAGAAAAAAAAAACCCTAAAATTGATAGGGAACACAAAGACTCCAAATATCTAAAGCACTCTGAACAAAAACAAAGCTGGAGGAGTCACAGTCTGAATTAAAAATCAATTATAAAAGAAGGAGCAATCAAAACAATGTAGTACTAGATTTAAAAAATTGACACATAGACAATGAAACCAAACAGAGATCCAAGAAATAAAGCCACAGATATACTTCAAATCAATCATTTACAAGGGTGAAAAGGATATACAAATGGGGAAAAATATTCTCTTCAAAATTGGTGATTGGAAAACTGAATATCCACATGTAAAAGAAAGAAACTAGACTTTTAGCTCACATTACTCATAAAAATTAAATTGAAATGGATTAAAGAATTAACTGTGAGATTTGAAACTGTAAAGCTCTTGGAAGAAAACATAGTGAAATACCTCTTTGGCATTTGTCTTGATCACGTATTTTTGATATGACAGCAAAGTGCAGGCAACAAAACCAAAAATAAACAAGTGAGGTTACGTGAACCTAAAAGGATTCTACAAAGTAATGGAAACAACCAAGAAAAGTAAAAGGCAACCTATGGAATAAGAAAACATTTGCAAACCGTCAACTAATAATGGGTTAATATACAAACTATATGAGGAACAAACAAGCTCTATGGAAAACACAAATAACAACTTTAAAAAAAGACAATTTAAAACAGAAAATATGTCATACCAAAATCTATGGGATACAGCAAACGTGGTTCTAATGGAATTGAATAGCAACACAGGCTTGTAACAAACAAAAACAATGAATCCCCCCTGAAAATATATATGTATTTTCTAGTTTCCTTATATATCTATATATATAGATATATATATGAACAAACAAAGGAAAAAGTTAGTTGAAGGAAATAAATAATGAGGATCTGATTGGAAATAAATACAATAGATAATAAAAAGAAAATAAAGGTCACCTGGCTGGCTAAGTCAGTGGAATGTGTAACTTTTGATCCCAGGTTTGTGCCGCATGTTTGAACCCCATGGTGGGTGACCCCATGTTGGAGCCCCATGTTGGGTGTAGAGATTACTTAAAAATAAAATATTTTTTTTAATAAGAGAAAATACAAAAACATCAATGAAGCTAAGAGCTGCTTCTTTTATAAGGTAAACAAAATTAACAAACCTTTACCTAGACTCAAGAAGAATAAAAGCATTCCAATAATTAATATCAGGAATGCAAAAGACAGCACAAATGATGCCACAGAAATACAAAGTATCATAAGAGACTACCAAGAAGATTTATATGCCAATAAATTAGACAACCTAGAAAGATGGATAAATCCCTAGAAATTTACAATCTTCCCTGAATGAATCATGAAGAAATAGAAAATCTGAATTTGCATTTTACTAATAAGGAGATTGAATTAGTAATCAAAAACCTCCCCGCAAACAAAAGTTCAATAGATGGCTTTACTAGTGAATTCTATGAACATTCAAGAATATCTAATAGTTATACTTCTCAAAATCTTCCAAAAACTCAGAGCAGTTGGAATGTTTCCAAGCTCATTTTACAAGGCTAGCATTACCCAGATACCAAAACTAGGCAAGGGCACCACAGGAGAAAAAAGAAAAGAAAAGAAAAGAAAAAAATATATGTGAACTATTATTTTATATTATATCATGTATGATATATATGATGTATGATATAATATTTTATATATATTGTATATATTATTTATATATTTTATATTATATATGTTTATATTTATATATCACAGATGAACATAGATGCAAATATCCTCAACAAAATACTAGCAAACTGAATTCAAGAGTACATTAAAAGAGTTATATACCATGTTCAAGTGGTATTTATTCCAGGGAGGCAAGGATGATTCAACATATATAACTCAGTCAATGTGATAGATCACAGTTACAAAATTAAAGATAAAAACCATTGATTATCTCAATAAACTTAGAAAAAAAATCTGAAAAAAAATTTGACATCTATTTATTATAATTCTCAACAAAGTGTGTATAGAGGAGAAGTACATCAACATAATAGAGGCCATTTATGACAAACCAACTACTAAAATATAATGATGAAGAGCTGAGAGTTTTTACTCTCATATTAGGAACAAGACAAGAATAACCGCAATCCCCACTGTTAGTCAACATAGCATTAGAAGCCCTAGTTGAAGCAATTAGATTTTTTTTTCAAAAAAGGTAATATAAAAGGCATTGGCAAATCAGCAAGGAAGAAGCAGTGCTATCATTTGCAGATGATATGATAGTATATATATAGAAAATGTGAATGGCTACCAGACTCTGTTAGAACTAATAAATAAGTTCAGTAATGTTATAAGGTATAAAATTAATATATAAAAATCTATTCTGCTTTTTTCAAAGATCTATTTATTTGAGAGCAATTGAAGGAGCAAGAGATAGAGCACAAGCCAGGGGAGGGGCAGAGAAGTAGACTCCGTGCTGAGCAGGGAACCTGATGTGGGACTCAATCCCAAGACTCCAGGATCATGACCTGAGCTGAAGGCAAACCCTTAATCCACTGAGCCACCCAGGCGACCTTTATTCTGTTTTTATACAATAATAATGAGCTTTTAGAAAGAGAAATCAAGAAAATCCCATTGGTAATCATATCAAAATGAATAAAATATCAAGAAATAATTTTTCAAGAAATAAATTTAAGCAAGGACGTAAAAGACTTGTACAGTGGAAACTATAAGATATTGATGTAAGTAGATAAATGACAAATGAATGGAAAGAAATTTCATGTTCATAGATTGGTAGAATTGATATTGTTAAAATGCCCATACTACTCAAAGAAATCTACAGGTTAGTACCTCTGGTGAGGCAACAACGAGATTCAGTAAAATCCCTACCAATATGCCAATCACATTTTTCACAGAAAAGTAAAACAAATAATTCTAAAATTTGCATGGAAACACAAAAGACCTCAAATAGGCAAAACAGTTTTGAGAAAAAGAAAAAAGTGAGACATATGCTCCCTGATTTCAATGTATAATACAAACTATACCGTTCAAATCAGTGTGGTATTGACATGAAATCAGACACATAGATCAATGGGACAGAATAGACAACCCAGAAATAAACTCACACATATATGTTTGATTAATTTACACAAAGAGGGCAAGAATATACATTAAGGAAAGGACTGTCTCTTCAGTAAATCATGGTGGGAAAACTGGTCAACTATATGCAAAGTACTAAAACTAGATTTCTAGTTTATATCAGATACAAAAATCAAACTAAAATGTATTAAAGACCTAAATGTAAGACCTTTTTTGTTTTGTTTTATTTTATAGAAGAAAACATAGGTAGAATTCTCCTTGACATTGGTCCTAGAGATGCTATTTTGGATATGATTTCAAACGCAAGGGAAACAAAATAAAATATAAACATATGGAGCTACATCAAACTAAGAAGCTTTCCTGCACAGCAAAAGACAGCATTAACAAAATGGAAAGCAACCTAAGGAATGGAAGGAGATAGTCTAAAAAAATATATCTGATGAGGGGTTAATATTCAATGTGTACAAAGAACTCATACAAATTATTAACAAAACAATCTGATTTAAAAATGGTCAATAGAGAGGCACCTGGGTGGCTCAGTTGGTTAAGCATCTACCTTTGGTTCAGGCATAATCTCGGGGTCCTGGGATTGAACCCTGTGCTGGGCTCCCCATTCAGCGGGGAGTCTGCTTGCCCTCCTTCTGCCCTTCCCTCCCTTGTGTGCATGACAAATGTAATAAAATTTCTATTATAGGAGTCCCAGAAGAAGAGGAGAGAGAAAGGGGGGCAGAACATTCATCTGAAGAAATAATAGCTGAAAACTTCCTTAAAGTGGGAAAGGATACAGACATCTAGATTCAGGAGGCAGAGAGAACTCCCACCAAAATCAACAAAACATATTGTAATCAAGACATATTGTGAATAAATTTGCAAAACACAGCAATTAAAAAAATCTTAAGAGCAGCAAGACAAAAGAGGTCATTAACTTACAAAGGAAGACCCATAACCCTAGCTGCAGATTTTTCAACAGAACCATGGCAAGCCAAAAGGAAGTGGTATGATATATCCAACCACAAGATCTAACAAATGTAAATATTGATACCCATAACTTAGGAGCAGTCAAATGTATAAATTAATTAGTAAGCACCTTAAAGAATCTCACTGATAATAAGACAATAATAGTGGTGGACATTAACACTCTACTCATAGCAAAGGATGAATTATCTAAGCAGAAGATAACCAAGAATACAAGGGCTTTGAATGACACACTGGACCAGCTGCACTTAATAGATATATTCAGAGCATTCCATCCTAAAGCAGCAGAAATTACATTCTTCTTGTGTACACATGGAACATTCTCCAGAATGGATTACATACTTCGTCATAAGTCAGGCTTCAACTTCTTGAAAAAGTTTGAGATCATGCCATGTATATTTTCAGACCACAAGGTGATGAAACTTGAAGTCAAACACAAGAAAAAATAGAAGGACCACAAACACATGGAGGTTAAAAACGTCCTACTGTAGAATTAATGGGTCAAATACATTAAAGAATTTAAAAAATGCATGGAAGAAAATGGAAATATGGAAGAAAATGGAAATGAAAACATGACAGTCGAGAATAATTGGGATGCAGCAATGACAGTGCTTTGAGGGAAGTATATAGCAATACAGGCCACCCTCAAGAAGCAAGAAAAGTATCAAATGCACAACCTAAGCTTACACCGAGAGAATGTGGAGAAAAAATGAAAAATAAAGTCTAAATCCAGCAGGAAATGAGAAATAATAAAGATTAGAGCAGAAATCAATGATAAAGAAATTAAAACAAAACAAAACAAAACAAAAAAACAGTCGAACAGATCAATGAAATTAGGAGCTGGTTCTTTGAAAGAATTAATAAGATTGCTAAAGCTCAAGTAAGACTTATCAAAAGGAAAGGGAAAGGACCCAAATAAATAAACACCTAAACGAAAGAGGAGAGCTCACAACGAACACCCAATTAATGCAAACAGATATGAGAAAATATGACCAATTATATCTCCACAAATTGGGCAATCTGGAAGAAATGGATACATTCCTAGAAACATAAACTACTAAAACTGAATCAGGCAGTTATAGAAAACCTGAACAGCACCCAAACCAGTACAAAGTATTCAATTAATAATCAAAAATCTCCCAACACACGAGTGTCCAGGGCCAGATGGCTTCCTAGGGGAATTCTACCAAACATTTAAAGAAGAATTAATGCCTATATTTCTGAAAGTGTTAAAAAATTGGAAATGGAAGGAAAATACCAGAATCATTCTATGAGGCCAGCATTACCTTGATCCCAAAACCAGACAAGGACCACCATTAAAAGGAGAATTACAGGCCAGTATCCCTGTTGAACAAGGATGCATATATTCTCACCAAGATACTGCCAATAAGATCCAACACAGTTAAGGGATTATTTACCACGACCAAGTGGGATTTATTCCTGGGCTGCAAGCGTGGTTCAACCTCTGCAAATCAATGTGAAACGCCACATAAAAAAGAAAGGACAAGAACCAGAGGACCCTCTCAATAGATGCAGAAAATCATGCCACAAAATACAACATCGTTTCATGAAAAAAACTCCACCATGTAGAGAGAGGGGGAACATAACATCATAAAGGCCATATAGGAAAGACCCAAAGGAAATGTCACCCTCAAAAGGGAAAAACAGAGATTTTCCCCTATGTGCAAGAACACGGCAGGCATGTCCACTCTCACCACTGCTGTTCAACATAGTACAGGAAGTCCTAGCCTCAGCAATCAGACAACAAAAAGAAATATAAGGCATCCAAATCAGCAAAGAAGAAGTCCAACTCTCATTCTTTGTAATCCATCTCTCTGTTTCCCCGGTTACCATCAAAACCATATGTTCACCCTGCCTGTGTCCAAGCGTTTTTAGCTCAGGCATGGGACTGAGTTCCAAAACTCCAATGTTCAGCATAGATTCGTGTGGTTCCCCTCATGGAGGATCTCCCATGCTGCTGCCTTTTGCCACCCTATGTCAGGAAAGCAATTGCACAACGATGAATCGGTTAGCAGTTTATGGCAATACAAAGCAGAAAGCTGGCAGCTAGACTCACTGTTCTCAGGCAGGGTTCCTGTTCCTAAAGCTGGGTCATAAGGTAGCTCTATTTTTAACTTTTAGAAGTGTGGGAACTCTGTCACACTCAGGCACCTCCCATTTTCATGAGACTCCCGGGATCCTGAGACCACTCTGTCACACCCAGGATTCCACCTGGCTTCCCCAACTAAGCACCTTTAAGCCAGGAACACCCCCCAAAGAGCAAACTTCTAAATGTTACCATTTTGTGCTCCACTGCTTATAAAACTTTGCTGTATCCTCCTCAAGCCCCCCTCCCCTCCCCTGTATCCTCAGCTATGTCACACCAGATTCACATCTCCACACCTCCTACCTTCCAAATGGTGGTCACTTTTCTACTTGTAGACCTGCAGCACTTGTTTTCTCAGATACTTGATTGATGCCCTGGGTGTTCAGAATGATCTGATAACACTGTAGCTGTATTCAAGGGAGGAGACAAATCTTAACTCCTCCCGCTTGATCTTTCTCATTGGATTCTGGACATGAAGACTGTGAACTTCATGACAGGCTGGATTTTGTCACCCCCCTTCTATGAGAGCTGAATGTTGTTTTGTCAAGCGGGTAATGACTTCTGACAAAGCTTTATCCTTTCTAGTTTTAGGTTTATTGTGCAAAGATATACCAAACATAATATCTACCATTTTCTACACTTTTACTTAAGCTTTGATGGAAGAAGGGAGAGTAGCATCTACTCGACTGCCATGTTATCGATTTACCCCTGAAGTGTGACGTTTCCTGAGGTCTTAATGGCCCATGTCTTCATTAATATCGGTGTCTGCGTTTTAGTGAATGGTGACAATGAGTGACACATTTAGCTTTCTCTGGTTAAGTCCTTTCTCCCTCACCATGAACTTCACTATGAATACATCCCAAATATGATTTTTTCATCTTGAAGGAAAGTTAATCTGCTTTCTTTTAAAACATGGCTTCCACACAATGATGTCAGCAGGCACACTGAGAAATCCATAGATCGTTGGCAATCTGAGCATCCTGGTGACTGGCCACCCAAATGGGGACAACCTGAGAACGTCCTGGTGATTGGCCAGGACATAGTTGTGACATCACAAGAAGGCATTGTGATGCCCCAGGGCTGTTATAAAAGCCTCACAAAGACTGAAGCTGCACTAAGGAGAGAAATGGCCCTTAGCCACAGCTCTTCCTGCTATTCCTCAAATTCTCTGCCCACTTCTCTGTCCCTGCCCATTCCAAGCCACCTGCCCACACCTTCTGCCATGTACCTGGCAACTCCTAGACCAGTTTCACACTGTGAGTATGGCCTGGCTACTCAGGGGCACATTCCCATTTCTCATATGGGAACGGGACACTGGAAATCAGAGCACCCAGGATTCTCCGCCACCTGGGCCCCACACCTCTGGCTTCAGAACTCGGCTCAGCACAGGAAAGCTGAGTCCACATCCTGACGGTGCACTGAGCACACTACTACTTTGGAGCCCTCCAACCCAGCTCAGCACAGGGACCATGAATGATTGAATATCCATCTGACCTGATGTGCAAAATGTGTACAATGACTCCAGACTCCTGGCAGAGAGGGAGTTTTATGAAACAAGTAAGTACTGGGAGATGGACTCACCTCATCACTGGACACAGTGCCAGTCCTTGAAACACATGCCCCCAAACCAAAAGCTGTCTGACCTAGCTCAGCACCTAAAATACTACTACTACTACTACTACTACTACTACTACTACTACTACTACTACTACTACTACTACTACTACTACTACTAGTACTACTAATTGTTTTAGGATGAAGTGCTCTCAACATTTCTGTTAAGGCCATCTGGTCCAGGATGACATGCAAAGCCCTGTTTCCTTGGTGATCTGCTTAAATGATCTGTGCATTGCTGTGATTGGGGTGTTAAAGTCCCCTCCAATTATTGTATTATTTTCAAAGTTTTTCTTTAATTTTGTTATTAATTGGTTTATATATTTGGGTGTTCCCAAGTTAGCGGCATCAATATTTAAAATTGTTAGATCTTTTTGTGGCCTAGACCCCTTTATTATGATATACTGTCCTTCTTTATCATTATTATACTCTGGTTCACTATCTAGTATGTCTGATATAAGGATGGCTACTCCACCTTTCTTCTCATGTCCACTAGCATGACGAGTGGTCCTCCACCCATCACATTCTGTCTGGTGGTGTTTGTGTCTAAAATAAACCTCCTGTAGACAGCGTATTGATGGGTCTTGTTTTTTTTTTTTTTTTTTTTAATCCAATCTGATAGCCTGTGTCTTTTGATTAGGGCATTTAGCCCATTTACATTTAGGGTAACTATTGAAAGGTATGAATTTAGTGCCATTGTATTGCCTGTAAGGTGACGGTTACTGTAATTGTCTGTGTTCCTTTCCGGTCTATGTTGCTTTTAGGCTCTCTCTTTGCTTATAGACCCCTTTCAATATTTTTTGTAGGGCTGGTTTTGTGTTTGCTAATTCCTTTAGTTTTTTTTGTCCTGGAAGCTTTTTACCTCTCTTCTATTTACAATGGCAGCTTAGGTGGATATAGTATTCTTGGCTGCATATTTTTCTCATTTAGTGCTCTGAATATATCATGCCTGTCCTTTCTGCCCTGCCAGGTCTCTATGGATAGGTCTCTTGCCAATCTAATGTTTCAACCATTGTAGGTTACAGATCTCTTCTCCCCAGTTGCTTTCAGGATTTTCTCTTTGTCTCTGAAACTCCTAAGTTTTACTATTAGATATCAGGGTGTTGACCTATTTTTACTGATTTTGAGAGGGATTCTCTGTGCCTCCTGGATTTTGATGCCTTCTTTCTTCCCCAAATTAGGGAAGTTCTCTCCTATAATTTGCCCCTCTCTCTCTTTCTTCTTCTTCTGGGATCCCAATTATTCTAATGTTGTTTCGTCTTATGGTATCACTTATCTCTCGAATTCTGTCCTCGTGATCCAATAGTTGTTTATCTTTTTCTCAGTTTCTTTATTTTCCATCATTTGTTCTTCTATATCACTAATTCTCTCTTCGGCCTCATTTATCCTAGCAGTTAGAGCCTCCATTTTTGATTGCACCTCATTAACAGCCTTTTTGATTTCGACTTGGTTAGATTTTAGTTCTTTTATTTCTCCAGAATGGGTTTCTCTAATATCTTCCATGTTTTTTTCAAGCACAGCTAGTATCTTGAAAATCATCATTCTGAACTCTAGTTCTGACGTCATACTAATGTCCGTATTGATTAGGTCCCTGGCAGTCGGCACTGTCTCTTGTTCTTTTTGTTGGGGTGATTTTTTCCATCTTGTCATTTTGTCCAGAGGAGAATAGATGAATGAGAGAACAAAATGCTAACGGGGTAACAATGTCCCCAGAAAATATACACTGAACAGATCAGAAAAGACCTAAAAACGAGGGAAAAGAAAGGGAAAGGAAAAAAAAAAAAAGAAAAAGAAAAAGATAAAAACAAACAAAAACAAAACAAAACAAAAACAGAATATGATCAAATATGATCAGGATGGTGCATAGAGCAGTGCCACACATTACATTTTGGGAGTGTTTTGCTCTGTTAGAAGAAAGTGCCTCCCAAAATTTTAATGAAAGAAAAACTTATATATGTACAAAAATAAGGATTAATACTATGAAGGGATGGGGTATGAGTGTAAAGATGAAAGTTATAAAAGATTTTATAAGAGGAATTGATAAGATAAGAAGTTGGTTGAAAAAAAGAAAGAAGAGGATTTTAAAAAAAAGGGGGGGAGAGAATGTGATCAGGCAGGAGACTAGAACAAAGCCATTCACTAGAGATTTAGGGTATATTTTGGTCTGTTAGAAGAAACTGTATCTCAAAATTTGAAAGAGAGAACAAGTTATATATATACCAAAAATAAGGGTAACTACTATGAAGGGATAGAATATGACTCTAAAAATGAAAAATAAAAAATATTTGTCTTAAAAAAGGGATTGAAAGGATGTTGTTTGAAAAAGGGAAAAAGAAATAATAAAAAAAAAGACAGTTAAAAAAATTAACTTTGAAAGGCTAAAGAATCATAGTAACAAAGTCATGAATTCTATCTGCAGTATTCCCCTAGCGCTGGAGTTCTGCCGTTCTCATTGATCGGTAAACTTGGTCTTGGCTGGCTGTTCTCGCTGATCTTCTGGGGGAGGGGCCTGTTGCCATGGTTCCCAAATGTCTTTGCCGGGGGTGGAATTGCCCCGCCCTTGCCAGTCTGGGATAAGTAATCTGCTCGAGTTTGCTCTCTGGTAGCATTTGTTTCCTGCAAGCTTCCCGTAGCGCCTGGGGCATTTGAAGTTTTTACTGTGTTTTATATTAACGAGCTGTCCTAAAAGGTAGGTAGTAGTGATTTTCAATCAAGTTTTTCCTTTACATTTCCCTCATGGCAACTAATGTACAGTTTTTTCTTGTGCTTATTTGCCATGTGCATGTTCTCTTTGCTGAAATGTCTGTTCATGTCTTTTACCCATTTGCTATTTGGATAGTTTTTTTTTTTTTCCTCCTCCTGTTGAGTGTTGGTTTTTTATATATTATAGATAGAAGTTCTTTGTCAGATTAGTGGTTTGCAAATATATTCACTTAGTCTATAGCTTGTTTTTTCATCCTCCTAACAAGATCTTTACTACAATAGAAGGTTTTAATCTTGATAAAGTCCAGTGTTATGCCCTATGAATCCTCCTTTCTTGTCTTGTACAAAAATGCACCAAATGCTAGGTTCAGAAAATGGCTAAACATCTGTAATGCATTTTCTCACAGTTCTGCTGGGTAGAAGTCCAACATAAGGCACCAATTTGATCAGGTTCTGAGGAAGCCTACCCTCCTGGAGCTTTGTCGATAGCCACCTTCTGGCTTTGTGCTCACATAACCTTTCTTTGCTGGTGTGCATGGAGAGTGAAAGTTCTCTGTGTCTGTTCTCATAAGCATGCTAACCCCATCATGAGAGCCCTAACCTTGTGACCTAACTCAACCTATGTTCATCCCAAGGTGCCAGGTCCAGTTTCATAGGGGTTAGAACTGAAACATGTGAGTGGGATGGGGGATCAAATTTAGTCTATATCATGTGTCTTGACAGATGTCTTGGGGTTCCCTCTGTTTGGGTTTTGTTTATTTTCTTCATTTTTAGGCTCGTGTTTTCTGTCAAATTTGGGAGATAATCAGCCATGTTTTCTCGAAATATTCTTTTTTTTTTTTTTTTTTTCCTTTACATTTCCTTGAAATACTTTTTAATCCCTCCTTTTCTTTTTTTCTCATTCTGGGACTCTTGTGACATGAATAGATTTTTGTTTTTGTAGATTTTTTTTCTCTCCATTGTTCAGATGAGATACTTTCTGTTGTTCTACCTTCAAGGTACTGACTCTTTCCTCTGTCATCTACATTGTCCTACTGAGCCAATTTACTGCGTTGCAAAAATTTTTGTTATTTTTTTTCCATTCTAATTGTTAATTATGTTCTTTTTTATATCTTTCTGTCCTGAGACTTACTTTCATTTCATTCAATCCCAACTGCAATAGATTTTTTTTTTTTTTTCTTTTTTAATTTTTTTTTTTTTTTTTTGACAGAGAGAGACACAGCGAGAGAGAGAACACAAGCAGGGGGAGTGGGAGAGGAAGAAGCAGGCCTCCAGCTGAGCAGAAAGCCTGATGTGGGGCTTGATCCCAGGACCCTGGGATCATGACCTGAGCCGAAGGCAGACACTTAACGACTGAGCCACCCAGGCGCCTCCTGCAATAGATTTTTGAAGCTTTTTTATAATGGTTCCTTCCAAACCCATTGGAAATCCCAACACCTAGGTCATCATTGATCTTGGCGAACTTTGGATTGTGTGGCATATTCAAGATGACATTTTTCTGGACATTGGCATGGTGACTGTTCTTAATTATCCATCTTGCATATTTGGGGTGTTATGTCATGTGACTCTGGATCTCCTTCATTCCGGTGTGTGAGCAGGTGGTGGGTCTACAGGAGTGTGGCTAGTATGGGAAGCCCCAGTTATGTGCTCAAACCAGAAGAAGAAACTGAAGGCTGGCCAAACATAGCCGTGAAGTTACAGTGTACCTGTGGGGAATGTCACATCTTCCTGTCATTCTTACCAGAAGCAAGAGATGAGGGCACACGACAGCCAAAAACATGTTGTTTGCTGAATTTATTTCTGTGCATGGATGAGACCTTTCTAAGGACCCAAAGTCTAGTTGGGAGGGGAAGATTTTAGGAAAAGTGTGTTCCATGTATGGATGTCAGCTGAGAAATTTTGTTTATGTTGGTGGAAGAAGGATGGGCTTCTTCCTTCCTTCCCTTCCTTCCTTCTTCCAGCCATCTTCGGAGATGGCTGGCATTGCTGTTGGGCTTGTTCAAAACTCAAGTCAAGGTGGCCCCTCTTATGAGTGTCCTCATCCTAGATATCGTCCTCCCAGGAGTTGCAGAGGGAGCTCAGGCCTCATAGAAAAGGTGAGCCCGAGCTGGTGGGCTGACTGGTGTGAAATGAGACACAAGTTCCCCTCTCTACTCACTTTTGGAAATGCCAGCTTTGGAATGACCTTTACCCTCATCCAAGCCATCACAGTGGAGTCACAAAGGGAGCATAGCCTGGTAGTCAGCTCACCTGGAAGGCCCAAAGGCTAGACTCTCCCTCTCTCTTCATCAGCCTGGGGCAGGTCGGGGTCCTCTCACATCCACTCTGGCACTCTCTAGGGGAAGCAGACCACTCACCACTGAACAGAGGACCAGGGGTCTCATGAAGTATTCTCCTTTCAGGCCTACCCCCAGGACCATGCCCAGCCCTGGTCCGGCCTCCTCTGGGCTGCAAACCCCAGGTGCTTGCCTCCTGACTGGCAACCTCTTGCTCTGTTTAGCCAAAGCGAGCCTCTCCTCTTGCACTTCGGAACCCACATCACACAGAACTGCTGGAGTAAGGTGACTTTTCAGATCATCACAATAAGACAGGATAAAGAGAATATCCTTGAACCCCCCAAAGTACGGATCAGGCAGTTCAAACCATCTCTGTTTCTTCCAGAACAGCTCTCTCTACAGTCCATCATGACTCACCCCACAGATGGGGGAGTCCATTCATTCAGGGCAAATTAAGACATCTCTTTGGGAAACTCTGTTGCCAAAATTAACCCTGAACATTTCCTTCAAGGTGTGGATTTCCTGAAATGGAAGTGAGCTCCTTAAACCACACTCTCAAATTCAGCATTTCAATTCCACAGGGGAAAACTGAAGACGGTTTAAACTTGCTCATACTGCACCCCTCAGTTTGGCAGCAGTGGGAAGACCTGACTGCAGGGTGGTGAGCTGGAGGGGCTGTTCCAGGTGCAGCTGCAGCCATGCCCTAAGTAGACTCACCTGAAACAGGGTTCTCAGAGTGTCACAACACACAGTGAGTCTCAAGGGAGTATGGTTGTGCTGCAACTTGTAGAAACCTCGGTAGACCTCTGCTATCCACTGTGAAAAGGAAGAAAACCCTGTGGGACAATGCTACACAAATCCAGGAATGGTCTCCCCAGTTCAGCTTCACAAATGGCCCCACTCTCCTACTCGCTCATGCCCCAAACCAAAATGCCCTCCTGGACTCCCTTCCGGTAAACACCCATCTGCCCGGGTTGCTCTTCTCTGCCCATTCAGCTGATGTCCCTGTGGAGGACTGAG
>NC_058420.1:530063-553089 GCF_002201575.2 Neomonachus schauinslandi
ACAGGACAAAGAACCCTGAGCTTTGGGAGCTTGGATTAGTAAGGAAGTCTAGACAGAGTTTGGGCTGGAGCAGTACATGGTAAAAAGTAACAGGGGTTGTTTCTAAAGTTCTTTGGGCTCTAAATTCCCCAGCTCTGGGGATAAGGCAGTCTCTTCACGCCCTGCTTCAGAGAGGGTACCTGTTCCATGCGAGATGTATTTCCTGCTTTCAGGGGAAGGTCTAAGTGTCCTTACACAGGCTGAGTCCTAAGTGACTTGTACGGAAAATATTCAGTATGCCAGGGGCACCTGGCTGGCTCAGTCAGTGGAGTGTGGGACTCTGCATCTTGAGGTCATGAGTTTGAGACCCAGGTAGGGTGTAGGGATTGCTTAAACCTAAAATCAGAAACACATCAATAATCAGTATACCAAAATGGCACATTTTGGAGGCAGCCTGTTTTTGGCCTCTACAATGAACTGGGGAGATTTCCTGGTCTGCACAGCATCCCTGGATTTGTCCGTGGGAGACGTGGGTGCAGTCTCCTTAGCTGTGTTCAAGCAAATGGGCAAACAGGTGAGCAGACGGTGGCTCCTGTGGCCCTCGTCCTGTCCCTGTCCTCCTTCCCCCATGCCCATGACCAAGACTGGGGCTGTCTCTGCCCCTCTGCGCAGCTGTCCTGCTGTGGGCCCCAAAGGGGGGCTCACCCCTTCCAAGTTGATGTGTAAAGGACGGGTGGAGACCCCAGGCACACAGTGGGACCTCTTCAGGCCCTGCCTCTTTTCGCCTGTGGGACCCTGGGGGAAAGGTCATGGCAGAAGGGGGAGCTAGGAACTGGGTCCCAGCCCTAGCTCTGCCAGACTTGCTGCGTGGGCTTTGGGGTACTCATTCATCCTACTGGCCGGGACTCTCTTTGCTTTCCTTTTCTTTTTTTTCCGCCTGAGTTTCACGGGAAGAATTAGCCATTGATGAGTTGCATGTAACAGCCAGTGCTCAGACACCAAGTGCCCTCCTTAATGCCCATCGTCCAGTTATCCTTCCCCCCCACCCATCTCCCCTCCAGCAACCCTCAGTTTGTGTCCTAGAAGTCAGCCTCTCTGATGGTTTGCCTCCCTCTCATTTTCACCTGATTTCGTTTTTCCTTCCCTTCCCCTATGTTCATCTGTTATGTCCCTTTTCTTCACTAAGTGAGGAGGCTAGACTTGCTGGCCATTAGTCATTTCTAGGGCTGCCTCCAGGCTTGGCTGCAGCCTGGAGGGGGTTGGGGTTGCCCCAATACCACATGCCTCTGGGCGCCAGGGCCCTGTCTGCTCCCTCCCCCCACACCCTCCACCCCATTTACCTGCAGCTCGCCCAGCAAGAGAGGTCAGGCTCCCTCTCCCACTGGGCGGATGGCTCCTGGGCCAAACCCCTTCCTGGCCACACCGCCTGCTGCATCTTCCTGCACACCTCCCTCCCTCCGTCTTCCCTGTCCTCCTTCCCTCCATCTCAGCCCAGGACTCCCAGATGCTCTTCCATGGAGATTTCTGGATCTGGACTCCTTACCACAGGCCTCCTGACACCCCCGCCCCCACATTACACATTCTGTGTCTCCGGTGTATTGGGATGGCCATGGGTAAGTCAGACCACTGTCCCTTTGGGCTAGTCCACAGCAAGGCTGACCGCCACCTAGCTTGCTCATGGCCTTCAGCCACCAGCATCCCTGTGTTCTCTGAGACAGACTGCTGGGGGCAGCTTGGACCCTGCCCCTGCCTCTAGAGTGAGGCCCCTCCAGTAGGCCTGCTCCTTAGATCCCCACCTGCACTCCTCCCAAGGTAGAATGTCCTCGACATCCCATTTTACCTGTGGTCTTTGCTCAAACACTCCTGACTTCTGGGAAACCTCGCCTTCCAAATAGAAAAATCCCGTGTTCCCCTTCCTGTTCCCTGGCTTCTCGTTTTCCAATCCCTCCTCTTCTCTGTCTCTCAGAACCTGGTGTTTGTCCTTCTTATGTCCCTGAGATTCCAGATCCTTCCAGACATTCCTGGCCAGTATCTCAGTATGTCCCTGTTGGTTTTCCTCTGCCTGTCAGGTCAGGAATCTATTTGTAACATTCAATCCTTTATAGAAAATAAAGGGCTTTCGCACTCATCACCGTGTCGCTGTTCTAATGTCTGGCCTTTGGGTCCCACTCCCTCACCACTTATTTAACTCTTTGAGAGGGGGCTTCTCCTGTTCACTCAGCCTTGGGTGATAAGCTTTGCATAGGAGACATCTGGTGAACCTTTACAGAGTAATATGTGACTGCCTTGGTCTTGATGGCACCACGCTTAGAAGGTTACTTCCTGTAATGAAGAGGCTGTGCAGCCCAGGAGAGTGCAGAGAAGGAAAGAAGGGAGGGGGGAGGAGTGCTGGACAGGGACCTGGGGAGACCCCTGTGGGTGAGTAGCAGGGAGCATGCTGCCCCCTTGTGGCCCACCAGCAGCAGGACAGCCGGAGGCATTCCTGGGATCCCAATGCTCACAGTTTGTGCTCTCAAGACCGACCCTTCCACGCTTGAAAAATTATTGAAGATATCAAAGAGCATTTCATTACGTGGGTTACATGTATTCATATCTACAATATTAGAATTTTTAAGGTTTAAAATACTTATTAATTCACTTAAAGTAGTATTGGCAAACCCATCTTAACACAGGTTTGTTTGTTTAATTTTAATTTTAGTAGAGATCATACAGTGCAAAATGGGTTTCTCTTGTAGAATTCAGAGATTCATCACGTCGATACAACCCCAGTGCTCATCACAACAATGCCCTCCTTAAAACCCATCCCCTATCTTGCCTAACCCCCACCCACCTCCCTGCATCAACCCTCAGTTTGTCTCTATCCTTAGGAGTCTCTTGTGCCTTCTATCTTTCTCTCATTTATTTTTCTTTTCCCCCTTCCCATATGTTCATCTGTTTCACTCCTTAAATTCCACATACATCTTATATTAACACATGTTTAAAGTGAAAAATACTTATGTATTTTTAAAAAGCTAGTGAGAACTGGGTATTTACCCCAAAGATACAAAAGTAGGGATCTGAAGGGGCACGTGCACCCCGATGTTTATAGCAGCAATGTCCACAATAGCCAAACTGTGGAAAGAGCCAAGATGCCCATCGACAGATGAATGGATAAAGAAGAGGTGGTATATATATACAATGGAATATTATGCAGCCATCAAAAGGAAGGAGATCTTGCCATTTGCAATGACGGGGATGGAACTGGAGGCTATTATGTTGAGTGAAATAAGTCAAACAGAGAAAGACATGTATCATATGATCTCACTGATATGAGGAATTCTTAATTGCAGGAAACAAACTGATGGTTGCTGGAGTGGGGGGTGGGGTGGGAGGGATGCGGTGACTGGGTGATAGACACTGGGGAGGGTATGTGCTCTGGTAAGCGCTGTGAATTGTGCAAGACTGTTGAATCTCAGATCTGTACCTCTGAAACAAATAATGCAATATATGTTAAGAAAAAAAAAAAAGAAGAAGAAGGTAGAGGGAGGGGAAGAATGAAGCGGGGGAAATCAGAGGGGTAGAGGAACCATGAGAGATGATGGACTCTGAAAAACAAACAGGGTTCTAGAGGGGAGGGGGGTGGGAGGATGGGTTAGCCTGGTGGTGGGTATTGAGGAGGGCACATTCTGCATGGAGCACTGGGTGGTATGCACAAACAATAAATCATGGAACACTACATCTAAAACTAATGATGCAATGTATGGGGATTAACATAAGAATAAAAAATAAATAAATAAAAAGCTAGTGAGAAGAGTGATTTTTTTACATTTTTTGCACACCTCTTTTTTTTTTTTTACTTGTATTTTTTAGTTTTATTTAAATTCAAGTTAGCTAACATATAGTGTATTGTTAATTTGGGGGGTAGAATTTACTGATTCATCATTTTCATATAACACCCAGTGCTCATGACATCCAGGGCCCTCCTTAATGCCCATCCTCCAATTACCCCGTCCCCCCACCCACTTCCGTTCCCCTCCAGCAACCCTCAGTTTGTTCTCTGTAGGTAAGGGTCTCTGATCGTTTGTCTCCCTCTCTGCTTTTAGCCTATTTTATTTTTCCTTCCCTCCCCTAAGTTCATCAGTTCTGTATCTTAAATTCCTCATATGAGTGAAATCTGATGGTATTTGTCTTTCTCTGCATGACTTCATTCACTTAGGATAATACCCTCCAGTTCCATCCACAGTGTGGCAAGGGGCAAGATTTCCTTCCTGTTGATGGCTGAGGAATATCCATTGTGTATCTATACCAAGTCTTCTTGATCTATTCATCAGTCGATGGACATCAGGGCTCTTTCCATAGTTTGGCTCTTGTGGACATTGGTGCAGTAACATTGGGGTGCATGTGCCCGTTCTAATCACTACATTTCTGTCCTTCGGATACATACCTAGTAGTGCAATTGCTGGGTCATAGGGTAGTTCCAGTTTTAAGTTTCTGAGGAACCTTCATACTATTCCGAGTGGCGGCACCAGTTGACATTCCCACCTGCAGCGTAAGAGGGTTGCCCTTTCTGTGCATCCTCGCTAACATATGTTTCCTGAGCTGTTCAGTTTAGCCATCTGACCGGTGTGAGGTGGTATCTCATTATGGTTTCGATTTGTATTACTCTGATGAAGAGCGATATTGAGCATTGTTTTATGTGTCTGTTAGCCATTTATGTGTTCCTTGCGGATTTGTCTGTTCGTGTCTTCTGGCAATTTCTTGACTGGATTTTTTGGGGTTTGGAGGTTGAGTTTGAGGAGTTCTTCATAGATTTTGGAGACTAGACCTTTATCTGATAGGTGAGTTGCAAATGTCTTCTCCCATTGTGGAGGCTGCTTTTAGTTCTGTTGATTGTTTCTTTTGCTGTGCAAAAGCTTTTTTCCCCCGAGGATGCCCCAACATTTCATGTTTGTTTTTGTTTCCCTTGCATTTGGAGACGTGTCTAGGAAGAAGTTGTTGTGGCCAAGGTCAAAGAGTGTGTTGTTTGTATTCTCCTCTAGGATTTTTTTGGTGTATTCCTTGCTCACATTTAGGTCTTTCATGCATTTTGAGTTTATTTTTGTGTATGGTGTAAGAAAGTGGTCCGGGTTCATTCTTCTGCATGTGGCTGTCTAATTTTCCCAACACCATCTGTTGAAGAGACTGTCTTTTTTTCCATTGGCTATTCCTTCGCCCTTTGTCAAAGATTAGTTGACCGTAGAGTTGAGGGTCAATTCCTGGGTCCTCTATTCTGCTCCATTGATCTAGGTGTCTGGTTTTGTGCGAGTTCCATACAGTCTTGGTGATGACAGCTTTGAAATGGAGCTTGAAGTCCGGAATTGTGTTGCCTCCGGTGTTGGTTCTCTTTTTCAACACTCTGTGGGCCTTTGGGAGTCTTTTCTGGTTCTACACAAATTTTAGGATTGTTTGTTCCAGCTCCCTGAAAAATGTTGATGGTATATTGATAGGGATTGCTTTGAATGTGTAGATTCTTTGGGTAGCATAGGTATCAATTGTGGTTGACGTGTCTGACGATCAAAGACAAGTCAGCTAAAAGAAGGCAAGTGGCTGAATAACCACAGTCTGAAAGTTGTATTGCATGTAAAGTTTCAGATTATACCCAGAACATCCATGTATAGTCTCTAAATATTAAAAGAACTATATTAAGAGAAGTTTTTATCATTATATTTTGGAGAGAATAAGGGTAGGGTATAGTCTAGATCTTTTACTTGGCTGAGGGAAATGGTATGGAGGCCTACTTCCATTTAAGATTATGTCATTTTTGTTAATTAAGCATATAAGATTTTCGAATGGGTTATGATCAATAGGCAATAACACTGTGTATGTGTATTTGTGTGTTATAAGTGTGTATAAAACCTGCAAATAGTTTCCATAACTCCTTTTTTGAGTACATTCATCTTATATCGTCAGGTCATTGATTTTGTATTTCCTTTTCACTTTTTATAATGTGCTCATAATTCCAAATTACTGTGATAAGGGATACTATTAACATTATTATACCAAAGATGTGTTTCATAATTAGAATTATTTACTGAAAAAGTTACCAATTATAAAAGTATTAGTTGAAAAACTATGAAAATGATTTAAGTTCATGATAGTTAAGCAATTTTTAAAATATTTGTGTTACCAAAAATGTGTTATTGCACATTTAACCATGAAAGAAAGCAAGAGAAGAAAGCATTAGAGAAAAAAAATACAAAAGCATCCACAAAACAAGTGATACAATTACATACATATGTATTTAATTATTAATAAATACATAAATAAATATATATACAAATATAATATATATATTATTTGAATGTAAATGGGATAATGGCTCCAGTCAAAAGACATAGTCTGTAAGAATGGATTAAAAAAAAACAAAAAACAAGAGCCATTTATATGCTGCCTATAAGAGACTCATTTTAGCCCTAAAGATACTTATAGATTGAAAGGAAAGGGATGCAGAAACATCTATCATGAAAATGGTGTCAAAAGAGAGCTGGAGTAGCAATACTTATACTGGACAAGATAGACTTGAAAACGAAGATTGTAACAAGAGACAAAAAAGGGCACTATATAATGGTAAACGGGATAACCCAACAACAAAATCTAACAATTATAAATATGCACCCAACATGAGAGCACCCATATCTATAAAACACTTAATAACAAACATTAAGAAACTAATTCATAGTAATACAATAGGAGTAGAGGACTTTAAAACTCCACTTACATCAATGGACAGATCATCCGAACAGGAAATCAACAAGTTGGGGCTTCTGGGTGGCTCAGGCAGTTAAGTGTCTGACTCTTGATTTAGGCTCAGGGCATGATCTCAGGGTTGTGAGAGGAAGCCCCCGTGTCAGGCTCCACTCATGGAGCCTGCTGAAGATTCTCCCTCTCCCTCTCCCTCTGCCCCACTCTCTAAATAAATAAATAAATAAATTAATTAATTAATTAATTAATTAACAAACAAGGAAACAATGGCTTTGAATGAACACTCGACCAGATGGATTTAACAGAATTATTCAGAACAGTCCATTCTAAAACAGCAGAATACACATTCTTTTCAAGTGCACATGGTATATTCTCCACAACAGATCACATTTTAGGCCACACAAAAAGCATCAACAAATTCATAAAGATCAAAGTTATACCATGCATCTTTTTTGACCACAATGCCATAAAACCTAGAAATCAACCACAAGAAAAATAGACAAACAAAGAAAGAAACAAACCCAAACACAAGAAAAATTCCAGAAAGTCCAAAAATACATGGAGGTTAAATAGCATGCTACTAAACAATGAATGGGTCAACCAAGTAATCAAAGAACAATTTAAAAAGTCCTTGGAAACAAAAGAAAATGAAGACAATACCGTCCAAAATACATCAGCAAAAGGTGTTCTAAGAGGGCAGTTTATAGCAATACAGGCCTACCTCAATAAGTAAGAAAAATCTTAAATAAGCACCTAACTTTACACCTAAAGGAACTAGAAAAAGAATTCAAACAAACCCCAAACTCGCAGAGGAAGGAAACAGTAAAGATTAGAGCAGAAATAAATGAATTATATAGAAAATGAATAAACAATAGAACAGATCAACAAAACCAGGAGTTCTTTGAAAAGATCAACTAAATTGATAGTTCTAGGGGCACTTGGGTGGCTCAATAGGTTAAGTGTCTGTCTCTTGATTTTGGCTCAGGTCATGATCTCAGGGTTGTGAGACTCAGACCCGTATGGGGCTTCCCTCTCAGTGAGAAGTCTGCTTGAGATTCTCTCTCTACCTCTCCATTTGTCCCTCCCCCCATTCTCTCACAAACGCTCTCTAATATTTTTAAAAATTGACAAAGTTCTAGCCACCCTCTTCAAAAAAAAAAAAAAAAGTGAAAGGACACAAAAATCAAACATGAAAGAGGAGAAATAACCAAAACCACAGAAATACAATTATAAGAAAATATGATGAAAAGCAACATGCTGACAAATTAGTCCAAACAGAAAAAAATAGATAAACTCCTAGAAACATATAACCTGCCAAAACTGAAGCAGGAAGAAATAGAAAATTTGAATAGATTGATTTCAACAAGTTGACTGAATCAGTAATATATAAAACTCCCAAGAAACAAAATTATAAGACCAGTTCGCTTCACAGGTAAATTCTAACAAGTTAAAAAAAAAACAAAACTGATACATCTAATCCTTTCAAATAATTCCAAAAAATAGAAGAAAAGGAAAACTTCCAAATTTATTCTCTGAGGCCAGCATTACCCTGATACCAAAATCAGATAAATAAACCACTAAAAAAGAGCTCTACAGGCTAATATCTCTGATAAACATAGCTGCAAATATCGTCAACGAAACACTAGCAAACACAATCCAACAATACATTAAAAATATCGTTTTATTCAAGGATGCCAGTGTGGTTCGGTATTTACGCATCAATTAACATGATACATAACATCAGTTAGAGAAAGGTTAAAAATCACATGATTATTTCAAAAACACAGAAAAAGCATTTGACAAGGTACAATATCCATTCATGATAAAAACCTTCCACAAAGTAACTTTAGAGGTAACATATATAGAGACATCATAAAAGCTATATGTGAAACCCCACAACAAACACCATAATCAATGAGGAAAAACTGAGATTTTTCCTCTGTGGTCAGGAACAAGACAGCAATGTCCACCCTCACCACTTTTATTCAGCATAGAACTAGAAGTCTTAACTACAGCAAATAGACCCCAAAAATAAATAAAAGGCATCTGAATTGGTAAGGAAGTAAAACTTTTGCTATTTGCAGGTAACATGGTACTGTATATAGAAAACCTGAAAAAAAAAAACACCAAGAAAATACTAGAATTGATCAATTACTTCAGTAAAGTCACAAGATACAAAATCAATGTGGAGAAATCCATTGCATTTCTACATACTAATAAAAAAGCAACAGAAAGAGAATTTAAGAAAACAATCCCATTTACAGTTGCACTAAAAACAATAAAATGCCTAGGAATAAACCTAACTAAAGAGGTGAAAGAATTTTACTGTGAAAACTATAAAACACTGAAAGAAATTGAAGACAAAACAAAGAAATGAAATGGCTTTCCATGCTCATGGATTGGAGAACAAACACTGTTAAAATGTATTACCCAAAGCAATCTATACATGTAATGCAATCCTATCAAAATTCCAATAGTATTTTTCACAGAACTAGAACAAAAATGTCCTAAAATTAAATGGAACCAGAAAAGACCCTGATAGCCAGAATAGTTTTGAAAGAGAAATATTACAATTCCAGATTTAAATTATATTACATTGCTTTTTAATAAAGACAGTATGTTACTGGCACAAAAACAGACACATAGATCAACAGAACATAATAGAAAAAAAATAAACAAACACAATTTTACAGTCAATCAATCTTCAAAAAAATCAGGAAAGAATGTCCAGTGGGCAAAGGAACATTTCTTCAACCATGGTGCTGGGAAACCTGGCCAGCTACATGGGAAAGAATGAACTGGATCACTTTCTTATGCCATACACAAAAATAAATTCAAAATGAATTAAAGACCTAAATATGAGACCTGAAAACATAAAAATGCTAGAAGAAAGCACAGGCAGTAATGTCTCTGACATCAGCTGTGGCAACATTTTTCTAAAAATTTATTTTTTCAAGATTTTTTTATTGATTTGACAGAGAGAGAGAAAGAGATAACAAGAACAGGAACACAAGTAGGGGGAGTGGGAAAGGAGGAGCAAGGTTCCCGCTGGGCCAGTAGCCCGATGTGAGGCTCAATCCCAGGACCCTGGGATCATGACTTGAGCCAAAGGCAGACGCTTAAGGACTGAGCCACCCAGGCGCCCCTAGCAGCATTTTTCCAGATAGACCTCCTGAACAAGGGCAATAAAACATAAACTACTGGGACTACCTCAAAATGCAAAGCTTCTGTACAACAAAGGAAACAATCAACGAAAATTAAAGACAACCTCCAGAATCACAGAAGGTATTTGCGAACAGCTATCCAATAAAGGGTTAATTTCCAAAATATATAAAGAACTTACACAGCTCAACTCCCAATAAACAAATCATCCAATTAAAAATGGACCGAAAACATAACAAACATTTTTCCAAAGAAGACGTCCCATTGGCCCACAGACACATGAAAAGATGCTCAATATCATCAGGGAGATTCAATTCAAAGTATAATGAGATACCACCTCATACCTGTCAGAATGGCTAAAATCAACACAACACATCAAACCAATATGTTTGTGAGGATGTGAAAAAGGAACCCTCTTGCACTATTGATGAGGAAACAAGCTGGTCTAGACACTGTGGAAAACAGTATGGAGGTTCCTCAAAAAGTTAAAAACACAACCACCGTACAAGCCAGTAACCACACTCCTGGGTATTTACCCAAAGAATACAAGAACACTAATTGAAAGGGATATATACACCCCTATGTTTACAGCAGCATTATTGACAATTGCCAAATTCTGGAAGCAGCCCAAGGGTCCATCTGTTGATCAGTAGATCAATAAGATGTGGTATGTATGTAAACACACATGCACATACATATAAACCATATAAATATATATGTATTTATATATATATATAATAGATATTATAAGACACACACACACACACACACACACACACACACACACACCCCAAAAACGGAATGTGATACAGCCATAAAAAATAACGATATCTTGCCATTTGCAACAACATGGATGGAGCTTGAGTGTATTATGCTAAGTGAAATAAGCCGGAACTGAAGTCAAATCCTGCCTTGGCCTCACTGTGGAGCACGGAAGTCAGAAGTTCCTTAAAGCCTGGATTCCCTTATTAGTCAAAAGGGGACAGCCTTTCTACCTTCCTCGTGGAATCGTTATTGGGATTGACTGACATGATTCATGTTCTCAAAAGACACTCAGTAATCCTTAGCTGTACCTGTTTAAGTTAGCCCACTGTGAGCCCGCTGGGGCCATGGGCTCTGGGCCTCTGCCTCAGTCTGTCCCCTCTGCCCGGCAAGCCCGGCTCCCACTGATTCAGTTGTCCTTCCAGAAAGCCTTCGTCACCTCCCGAATGGGTGACACGTCCCTCAGCTGGGATCCCACAACCCTGGCGCTCCCCCATCAGACTCAGGCGAGCCCTGGGACTGGACATCACCCAGAGCGTGTGTCCTGGGCATGGACAATCCCCAGTGTGGACACTGGCAACCTGGAGCTCCCTGAACTGTCATCTGGCTTGGGAGCGAATGTTGGGGTGCCTTGAGATGGGGCTCTATCCCTCCATAGCAGACAAAATGAGCTGCCCTCAGCTCCATCATTCCTGTCCCCCGTCTGTCCCCACCATGTAATCACTGTTACATGGCAACTCGGGCCTCCATAGCTGCCAGGATCCCAGAGGCTTTTGGTGGTTGGTGTTGAAAGTATTTTCTGGAGGTGAATTTGGTTTTGATGGAAACCTCAGGAGGATGAAGCCTGGCCACCCCCCACAAGCCCACACAGAGCCTGTGCCCCTGACCAATATGGCAGCGCCCCAGCCTGTGGCAGCCCTCCCCCTCGTGCTCAGAGCTCTCCTCTCTCCCCTGCTCCCCATCCAATGGTGTTTCTCTCTCTTCCTGCAGGGAGAGCCCCCCATGTTCTCTCTCTGAGGATCTGTCTTCTTTGCCTGGGGAGCTCCATCTTGGGGCAGAGAGGGCAAGGGTGACTGGCCATGGCGTCCCATACAGGTCCAGGTGAAGTGGACTCCCCCTCACATGCCGCTGGGGGAGGACAGGGGTCTCCCCCTTCTCCTCACATGGTGTCTTGAGCGGGAAGTGCAGCCCCCTCTCTCGCACAAGCTGAACTTGAGGGATACCACGGTTGGGGCAGGCAGGGGCAGAGGGTCACTGCTGGAGGAGCCTGAGGGCTGTGGAGGGGCTATGCCCAGTGCCAATGCCTCTGGCTGAGGCTCAGTCCATCCTGCAGCTCCCATGGGCACCCAGTGTGCTTTCTAAAGGTCTCTCGTGCTCACAGAGGTGCCAGTGGTTCTCGCTGTCGCCACTAACCCTACATCCGGATGAACGCACGTCTGCAACTCACTGACCGGCGCTGCCATCCGAGGTTCCTCCCTGAGACGATGGGCTCCAGCCAGGATGGCCAGGGCGCAAGCAGACAGGAGGGGCCTGACATGCAGCCCTCTGCTGCCTGGAGCATGGCCTGGTTGCTCGAGTCAGAAGCTGAGTTATGGCGCAGGAGGGGCTGGAGTGGCTGGGGCGCGTCCCGGGATGGGCCTGCGTGAGGTGTGTCCCAGCACTCGGGGCAGGGATGCTTGTGGGGGAGGACCCATGAGGGGGCTGTGGGCAGGCTCTTCTCTGCTCTGTGGGTCACTGCCAGGGACCCTGATGGCCTCACTGCTGGCTTGTCCTCCTCATGATTTCAGGGCTCATCTCGGGTCTCCGGGTCCCTCCTTTCCCAAACAAGCCTCCACCTTAATAAAGAGAGCATAGGTAGAGGAGTCTGCGGCCAATACTCCAGAAATGTGGCTTAAGGGGGTTCCATTTGTTCCTCTAGGAAACAGTCCTAAAGAAACAGAGATTTAAGGTATGGATGTAGTTTTCAGTGTAATTCTGAGAGGCAAATCTGTATAAATGGCTCAACTGTTCAACAGCTGGGGCAGCTGAAGAAATGCTCTGTGGCCACTGAGAATGCCCCAGGGGACAGGAGTGACAGTGTCTGTCCATTGTGGGGATGTCAGGTAGATCAAGAGCCCAGCCCTGGAACTGCCCTGCCCCACCATGTCACACACACACACACACACACTGCACTCAGAGGGAAAGGACTAGAAGATGGACTCATGTGTTAAGGGTGATTATTTTGGGAGAAGGAATGTGTCTTCTTTTCTTCATATTCAAATGATTATTTTACTAAATAAACATAATCTGGATACTACCTAAAGAACTGTTTACTTTAGTACCAAATATATTAGTAGTAAATGGGAAGATTTCATGTGAGATTTTCACATTTTTATAATATGCACATTACAATAAGATAAACGTGGTCTATCCAGGAAAATGAAGGAATTTAAAGGTGTCTCAAGGACCCAGACGTTTCTCTTGTGGTTTCTGCCTTTCGAGGCATCCTTATGAATGGGAACCTATCCCACATAATGAAAAGACTTCATCTTGCGGCTTCCCAGAATCTTTGCATTGTCAGGAACATTCCTTTGTAATAAAAATGTTATTTTTATAAAAAATTGAAAACCATTATGAATCACTCTTCTGTTCTGTAACCAGACACAAAAGGCCATATTGTAGGATTCCAGGAACAGGAAAATCCCAGAACAGGTAAACATCAGAGACAGGGAGAGGAGCAGTGGTCTCTGTGATGGGAATGTTCTAGAAGTGAATGGTTGAGCAACATTCTGAGTGTACCTCATGGCACCTGGATATACAATTGAAAAGGATCAGAGGGGCGCCTAGGTGGCTCCAGTCCTTAAGCTTCTGCCTTCTGCTCAGGTCGTGATCCCAGGGTCCTGGGACTGAGCCCCCATCAGGCTCCCTGCTCAGCGGGAAGCCTGCTTCTCCTCTCCCACTCCCCCCTGCTTGTGTTCCTGCTGTCGCGCGCTCTCTCTCTCTCTCTCAAATCAATAAATAAAATCTTTATTTTAAAAAAAAGGAAAAGAAAAGGATCAGAGTAAAATTTTATGTAAACTCAGATTCTACTTTATTTAAGGAACAAAGTACAGGAAGCCATTATACAGGTGCATACAGACCACAAACACTACAAAGAATGCAATGACAGGGGAAAGGAAGCCATCCTCTCCCTACAGCCTTCGGGGCTGTAGCCAGCAGGAGCTGCTGCTTGGGGGCCGGGGCTGGTTGCTCCAATGAGGCAGGGGGCTGCTCGGGCCTGGCGGAGACCCCAGGACCAGGGCCTGGACCCTGCTCGACCTCTGGGTTGGGCATCGGTACGGGTGGCTCTTCCAGCGAAGGAGCGTGAACGAGCCTTCGGACTAGCACCTGCGCTGGCACCCACGGGGCCGGGGGCGCCCCTGCTCTCCCTAGTGGCTGAGCCCCCACAGCAGGGACGGGCTCGGCCCACGGGGGCTCTGAGGCGACATAGGGGCCACAGCGGGAGCTGGCCCCAGTTCTTGCACTCCTTCCGGATTTCGCTCCGGGGCTGGTGCTGTAGCTCCAAGAAGAGAAAGTCTCGTCAGTCTGATGGGCTTCCCACAGCCCTCGTATGTGAAGGAAGCTTTTCCCTCCGCTCAGTGCTGTCTGAGTCCAGGATCCGATCCCTAGGAGGTCTCCCCGGACGGCAGGCGATGGGGACAGGGATCTGGGACTATGCACTGCTCCTGGCCCAACCGCACTCTATGGAGGCTTGCTCTGCGTGGCCCGCCCGGTCCCCTCCACGGGCCCTCACCAGGCAACCCCGGCCCTCCTCACCCCCAGCCTCTGGCTCTGGGGGCTCCAGGGGTTGCAGCTGTGACAGCAGACGCTGGGCACAACGTTCCAGGTCCGATCCTGGCATATGGAGGCCCATGTACGTGAGCAGCACGTTCAGGCAGGGAAATTCTAGGCACTGGAAAAAGTCCTGGGGATATTGGTCCAGCCATGTGCCCAGGATGGAGGAGATGGTCCTAGGGACAGACAGGTAGGCAGGGAGTCAGAGGACAAGACACCCTCCCACACAGATGTCCCAGGGAACCCCTGAATGTCAGAGACCGGGCCTACTCCTTGTCCACCTGTGATCTGGAAGGACTGCCTAACACAGGCCTGGGACTATGAGGCTCTTTCAACACAGAAGTACACAAACTTTAGAAAACTGGAATTTCGTATTATTTCCTAACATCATGAGTAAATTATGTGAGGCATACTAACAAGACATAGAGAAATAATAGAAATGTAATGTGTACTGTGATATATACCTATTATGCAATAATCTTAGGGTTAAAAAATACTGTGTATTAACAGCAGAGCAGTGTGATAGGATGCTAAGGCAAATATCCTGTCACAAAGTGAAAGATTAAAAGATTAAAGATGTAATTATTCCTCCAAGTCTCATTTTGGTTTCTATGTCATTTGACCACCTCTTCTTAAGTAAATGCCTAAACACTCAGACCCATCTGTTCCTCTTTTCAACGGTGCTCATGCTCTTCCTCATCTCCCTGATGGACAATGCCCTCATGATTGTGCTCATCCATGAGGACCCCAGCGGCACACACCCATGTACTTCCTGCTTAGCCAGCTCTCCCTCATGGACATGATGCTGGTCTCCACCATAGTCCCCCAAATGGCAACCAACTACCTGACGGGCACCAGGTCCATCTCTCCTGCTGGCTGTGGAGCTTGTTTTTTACTGTTTCCCATAACATAACTTTCTCTCTAAATTTATCACCTGGAAATACAGTTTAAGGGTCTCCAACGTCACTCCATAGCACAGTTCCAAGCTCTGTCGTATCCAGACTGCATGTCAGGCCTGAGGACCCCTGGGCTCTATCCAGTTCTGCTCTGCCAGTCCCTGTCAATTGAGCATTTTCTTTTCTAGAAATGTGGAAAGCTTTGTGCACATAAAAGACTATTTGCCATTATTTGTTTGATTATATCTGCTGAAATGAGAAATGCTAAAACCTCAGTTAATCACCTCTCTTTTTCTCCAGAGACAAAGAAAAAGGCAGTGTCAAGAAATCCAGCTAATTCTGCGTCAGCTGCAGTCTACCTGCACCCTCTGCCCGCTACCCACTCCACGATAACCCCAGGTACGGTGTTTGCTTTTCCAGACATGGAGAGAATGGGACTAGAGTTTTCATTCAGTAGTTGACTCTCCTCCTACTGATGCTGATGGTGCTGGATCTCCCGTGGGGTCCTGGCTGGCTCTGTTAGGGGACGTGTAGGTGAGGAATGAGGAGAGACGGGGGGCCAACCTGGCTCTGGGAATGTGAGCTTCTGTCTTTGGGTCTCAGGGCTGCGAGATCCCTTCCCTCCAGTAGCAGGGCTCAGCAGGGGTCAGGTTTGGCAGTGGATCCCCCAGGATGTGAGCTGGCTGCCCTGCCCAGCAAGCTCTTCACCCCCACACCTGCTAACAGCCACTTGACCTTAGGCCTGCTGAAGCCTGAAAGGTCACAGAGTGTCCAAGAACTTTCCCACATCATCATGCACTTGGAGAAACCTGGGATCCAAGATGGTGACAAGCAGGGAAAGTTTAGCTTATGTAAAACAGGCAGTAGAGTAGATAAAATTGCTGCCTGTTCAAGCCGTGCCAGATCCAAGATAGCGGCCAGCAGGAGGCTGATGAAGGAGATTGACGAAATCCACAAATGTGGAATGAAAGACTTCCGTAACATCCAGGTTGATGAAGCTAATTTATTGACTTGGTGAGGGCTTATTGTTCCTGACAACCCTCCATATGATAAGGGGGCTTTCAGAATCGAAATCAACTTTCCAGCAGAGTACCCACTCAAAGCACCGAAGATCATATTTAAAACAAAGATCTGTCACCCGAACATCGATGAAAAGGGGCAGGTCTGTCTGCCAGGAATTAATGCTGAAAACTGGAAGCCAGCAACCAGAACCGGCCAAGTAATCCAGTCCCTCACAGCACTGGTGAACGACCCCCAGCCCGAGCACCCACTTCGGGCTGACATAGCTGAAGAATACTCTAAGGACCATAAAAAATTCTGTAAGAACGCTGAAGACGTTCCAAAGAAATACGGGGAGAAGCGACCTGTGGACTAAACTCGGCCGCAACGGATTCCAGCGAGTGTGAGCAGAGACCCCGCAAAGCAGGACACTGCGGAAAATCGACACGTGCCGCAGCCTGGCGTTTGCTTGTGGCAGGTACTAACTTTCTACAGTTTTCTTAATCAGACGTGGTCTAGGTAACCTGTAAAGAAAGGATTAAAAATTTAAGGTGTTCTAAAAAAAAAAAGAAAATAGCTACCTGTTCATGACAAAAGTTGAGAAGCCAATTAACCTGCTGTCCCACCCCCTTATCCCAAGTTCCTGTTCTGCTCCCTGGGTTGTGTAGAAGGAACCAGTAAGCCTGGGATGTGGAGACATGACAGCTTTCGACAGGACAGAGTCTTCTCCAGCCTCATCCTATGTCTGCAGTGTCCTCACAGCCATCTTGGCTGACTGAGCCGCTTCCCCAATGGCCTCCAAGTCCACCTGCAGACAAGCCAGAGGCTGTGTTGTGCATGGTCCCCATGTGATGCTGAGGGGCTCTGGGCACAAGTTACTCCTGCATTCCCCACGGCCAGCCAGCCTGAGGCTCAGGGTGCCCTGGATGCACCCTACCTGGCAGGCTCTTCTGCCCCTGGACCAGAGGCGTAATGAGACAGTTATGTAGAGTAGCCGTCTGCAGAAGCCTGCAGTGGCCTGAATGCAGAAGCTGGGGATGGCTGCAGAACCCTCATGAGGGACATGAGGACACCATTGTCCACCTCATCCCCACTAGTCCTGCTGCCCAAGAGAGCATGGGCTGAAAGGTGGGTTCGGGCAGTGCATGCTTCATGTGTGTGTGAAGCATCGAGGGTGTGAAAGGTTCCCAACTTGTGGGGCCATGGGTCTCTTAGCACTGTGGCTTTAGTCCCCAGCCCCCTACCATGGTCCTGCTGTCCTGAGGCTCTATCTGCTGTAGGTCTCATCTGCTTTTGGTTTCAGTGCATGGTTTCCTCAGCAACAAAGCAGGCTCAGGCTGGGTCCCAGGGAGTACTGTCTCCTTCTCAGCAGGACAATGCTTTAAGGAAGAAGCACTTAGTAAAGATTTGGGGGTCCAAGTGGGACTCTTGGATGGATAGCTACTGTTCAAATATTACTCCAAATTGCATACAACTAGATTGAGTTGGATTGTTTCTTCCCATGTGACTTCCCTCGAGAGCAGTGCATTCACTAGTGCCAAAGGCCTACTGGACACTAAACAGATGGAAGGGATCCGTCCCTGGGCTCATGGAGGTAGCATCCTGAGAGACACTGACACAGTGCAGTGAAGCAATGTCGGTGACTCCTGGGACCAGTGTGTGACCTCAGGGGATGGACAGAGGGGACTGGGCGATGGACTAGTTTGTAGAGGGAGGTGTTCTCTGAGGAGTTCCTGCGGCAACCCTAAGTGGTAAGGTGCGTGGAGTTTGGGAGCAGCACTCCAGGGGAGATAGGTAGTGAAAGGGGGTGACATGCAGACATGGGGCGCTAAAGGGTGCGGTAGACTGAGGAATCCACAGGAGGTCTGAGCAGGACCAGCGTGGGATACAGGGGATTGCGTAGTTTTCACTCATTCCTCCACAGGGACATCAGCTCAATGGGCAGAGGAGAGCAACCCAGGCAGATGGGTGTTTACCGGAAGGGAGTCCAGGAGGGCATTTTGGTTTGGGGCATGAGCGAGTAGGAGAGTGGGGCCATTTGTGAAGCTGAACTGGGGAGACCATTCCTGGATTTGTGTAGCATTGTCCCACAGGGTTTTCTTCCTTTTCACAGTGGATAGCAGAGGTCTACCGAGGTTTCTACAAGTTGCAGCACAACCATACTCCCTTGAGACTCACTGTGTGTTGTGACACTCTGAGAACCCTGTTTCAGGTGAGTCTACTTAGGGCATGGCTGCAGCTGCACCTGGAACAGCCCCTCCAGCTCACCACCCTGCAGTCAGGTCTTCCCACTGCTGCCAAACTGAGGGGTGCAGTATGAGCAAGTTTAAACCGTCTTCAGTTTTCCCCTGTGGAATTGAAATGCTGAATTTGAGAGTGTGGTTTAAGGAGCTCACTTCCATTTCAGGAAATCCACACCTTGAAGGAAATGTTCAGGGTTAATTTTGGCAACAGAGTTTCCCAAAGAGATGTCTTAATTTGCCCTGAATGAATGGACTCCCCCATCTGTGGGGTGAGTCATGATGGACTGTAGAGAGAGCTGTTCTGGAAGAAACAGAGATGGTTTGAACTGCCTGATCCGTACTTTGGGGGGTTCAAGGATATTCTCTTTATCCTGTCTTATTGTGATGATCTGAAAAGTCACCTTACTCCAGCAGTTCTGTGTGATGTGGGTTCCGAAGTGCAAGAGGAGAGGCTCGCTTTGGCTAAACAGAGCAAGAGGTTGCCAGTCAGGAGGCAAGCACCTGGGGTTTGCAGCCCAGAGGAGGCCGGACCAGGGCTGGGCATGGTCCTGGGGGTAGGCCTGAAAGGAGAATACTTCATGAGACCCCTGGTCCTCTGTTCAGTGGTGAGTGGTCTGCTTCCCCTAGAGAGTGCCAGAGTGGATGTGAGAGGACCCCGACCTGCCCCAGGCTGATGAAGAGAGAGGG
This sequence comes from Neomonachus schauinslandi, assembly GCF_002201575.2. Taxonomy (NCBI): domain Eukaryota; kingdom Metazoa; phylum Chordata; class Mammalia; order Carnivora; family Phocidae; genus Neomonachus; species Neomonachus schauinslandi. Next base: position 549,325 of record NC_058420.1, read on the forward strand.
AGAGTCTAGCCTTTGGGCCTTCCAGGTGAGCTGACTACCAGGCTATGCTCCCTTTGTGACTCCACTGTGATGGCTTGGATGAGGGTAAAGGTCATTCCAAAGCTGGCATTTCCAAAAGTGAGTAGAGAGGGGAACTTGTGTCTCATTTCACACCAGTCAGCCCACCAGCTCGGGCTCACCTTTTCTATGAGGCCTGAGCTCCCTCTGCAACTCCTGGGAGGACGATATCTAGGATGAGGACACTCATAAGAGGGGCCACCTTGACTTGAGTTTTGAACAAGCCCAACAGCAATGCCAGCCATCTCCGAAGATGGCTGGAAGAAGGAAGGAAGGGAAGGAAGGAAGAAGCCCATCCTTCTTCCACCAACATAAACAAAATTTCTCAGCTGACATCCATACATGGAACACACTTTTCCTAAAATCTTCCCCTCCCAACTAGACTTTGGGTCCTTAGAAAGGTCTCATCCATGCACAGAAATAAATTCAGCAAACAACATGTTTTTGGCTGTCGTGTGCCCTCATCTCTTGCTTCTGGTAAGAATGACAGGAAGATGTGACATTCCCCACAGGTACACTGTAACTTCACGGCTATGTTTGGCCAGCCTTCAGTTTCTTCTTCTGGTTTGAGCACATAACTGGGGCTTCCCATACTAGCCACACTCCTGTAGACCCACCACCTGCTCACACACCGGAATGAAGGAGATCCAGAGTCACATGACATAACACCCCAAATATGCAAGATGGATAATTAAGAACAGTCACCATGCCAATGTCCAGAAAAATGTCATCTTGAATATGCCACACAATCCAAAGTTCGCCAAGATCAATGATGACCTAGGTGTTGGGATTTCCAATGGGTTTGGAAGGAACCATTATAAAAAAGCTTCAAAAATCTATTGCAGGAGGCGCCTGGGTGGCTCAGTCGTTAAGTGTCTGCCTTCGGCTCAGGTCATGATCCCAGGGTCCTGGGATCAAGCCCCACATCAGGCTTTCTGCTCAGCTGGAGGCCTGCTTCTTCCTCTCCCACTCCCCCTGCTTGTGTTCTCTCTCTCGCTGTGTCTCTCTCTGTCAAATAAAAAAAAAAAATCTTAAAAAAAAAAAAAAAAAAAAAATCTATTGCAGTTGGGATTGAATGAAATGAAAGTAAGTCTCAGGACAGAAAGATATAAAAAAGAACATAATTAACAATTAGAATGGAAAAAAAATAACAAAAATTTTTGCAACGCAGTAAATTGGCTCAGTAGGACAATGTAGATGACAGAGGAAAGAGTCAGTACCTTGAAGGTAGAACAACAGAAAGTATCTCATCTGAACAATGGAGAGAAAAAAAATCTACAAAAACAAAAATCTATTCATGTCACAAGAGTCCCAGAATGAGAAAAAAAGAAAAGGAGGGATTAAAAAGTATTTCAAGGAAATGTAAAGGAAAAAAAAAAAAAAAAAAAGAATATTTCGAGAAAACATGGCTGATTATCTCCCAAATTTGACAGAAAACACGAGCCTAAAAATGAAGAAAATAAACAAAACCCAAACAGAGGGAACCCCAAGACATCTGTCAAGACACATGATATAGACTAAATTTGATCCCCCATCCCACTCACATGTTTCAGTTCTAACCCCTATGAAACTGGACCTGGCACCTTGGGATGAACATAGGTTGAGTTAGGTCACAAGGTTAGGGCTCTCATGATGGGGTTAGCATGCTTATGAGAACAGACACAGAGAACTTTCACTCTCCATGCACACCAGCAAAGAAAGGTTATGTGAGCACAAAGCCAGAAGGTGGCTATCGACAAAGCTCCAGGAGGGTAGGCTTCCTCAGAACCTGATCAAATTGGTGCCTTATGTTGGACTTCTACCCAGCAGAACTGTGAGAAAATGCATTACAGATGTTTAGCCATTTTCTGAACCTAGCATTTGGTGCATTTTTGTACAAGACAAGAAAGGAGGATTCATAGGGCATAACACTGGACTTTATCAAGATTAAAACCTTCTATTGTAGTAAAGATCTTGTTAGGAGGATGAAAAAACAAGCTATAGACTAAGTGAATATATTTGCAAACCACTAATCTGACAAAGAACTTCTATCTATAATATATAAAAAACCAACACTCAACAGGAGGAGGAAAAAAAAAAAAACTATCCAAATAGCAAATGGGTAAAAGACATGAACAGACATTTCAGCAAAGAGAACATGCACATGGCAAATAAGCACAAGAAAAAACTGTACATTAGTTGCCATGAGGGAAATGTAAAGGAAAAACTTGATTGAAAATCACTACTACCTACCTTTTAGGACAGCTCGTTAATATAAAACACAGTAAAAACTTCAAATGCCCCAGGCGCTACGGGAAGCTTGCAGGAAACAAATGCTACCAGAGAGCAAACTCGAGCAGATTACTTATCCCAGACTGGCAAGGGCGGGGCAATTCCACCCCCGGCAAAGACATTTGGGAACCATGGCAACAGGCCCCTCCCCCAGAAGATCAGCGAGAACAGCCAGCCAAGACCAAGTTTACCGATCAATGAGAACGGCAGAACTCCAGCGCTAGGGGAATACTGCAGATAGAATTCATGACTTTGTTACTATGATTCTTTAGCCTTTCAAAGTTAATTTTTTTAACTGTCTTTTTTTTTATTATTTCTTTTTCCCTTTTTCAAACAACATCCTTTCAATCCCTTTTTTAAGACAAATATTTTTTATTTTTCATTTTTAGAGTCATATTCTATCCCTTCATAGTAGTTACCCTTATTTTTGGTATATATATAACTTGTTCTCTCTTTCAAATTTTGAGATACAGTTTCTTCTAACAGACCAAAATATACCCTAAATCTCTAGTGAATGGCTTTGTTCTAGTCTCCTGCCTGATCACATTCTCTCCCCCCCTTTTTTTTAAAATCCTCTTCTTTCTTTTTTTCAACCAACTTCTTATCTTATCAATTCCTCTTATAAAATCTTTTATAACTTTCATCTTTACACTCATACCCCATCCCTTCATAGTATTAATCCTTATTTTTGTACATATATAAGTTTTTCTTTCATTAAAATTTTGGGAGGCACTTTCTTCTAACAGAGCAAAACACTCCCAAAATGTAATGTGTGGCACTGCTCTATGCACCATCCTGATCATATTTGATCATATTCTGTTTTTGTTTTGTTTTGTTTTTGTTTGTTTTTATCTTTTTCTTTTTCTTTTTTTTTTTTTCCTTTCCCTTTCTTTTCCCTCGTTTTTAGGTCTTTTCTGATCTGTTCAGTGTATATTTTCTGGGGACATTGTTACCCCGTTAGCATTTTGTTCTCTCATTCATCTATTCTCCTCTGGACAAAATGACAAGATGGAAAAAATCACCCCAACAAAAAGAACAAGAGACAGTGCCGACTGCCAGGGACCTAATCAATACGGACATTAGTATGACGTCAGAACTAGAGTTCAGAATGATGATTTTCAAGATACTAGCTGTGCTTGAAAAAAACATGGAAGATATTAGAGAAACCCATTCTGGAGAAATAAAAGAACTAAAATCTAACCAAGTCGAAATCAAAAAGGCTGTTAATGAGGTGCAATCAAAAATGGAGGCTCTAACTGCTAGGATAAATGAGGCCGAAGAGAGAATTAGTGATATAGAAGAACAAATGATGGAAAATAAAGAAGCTGAGAAAAAGATAAACAACTATTGGATCACGGAGGCAGAATTGGAGAGATAAGTGATACCATAAGACGAAACAACATTAGAATAATTGGTATCCCAGAAGAAGAAAGAGAG
>NC_058420.1:553589-557370 GCF_002201575.2 Neomonachus schauinslandi
TGGGAGATGATCAGCCATGTTTTCTCGAAATATTCTTTTTTTTTTTTTTTCTTTACATTTCCTTGAAATACTTTTTAATCCCTCCTTTTCTTTTTTTCTCATTCTGGGACTCTTGTGACATGAATAGATTTTTGTTTTTGTAGATTTTTTTTCTCTCCATTGTTCAGATGAGATACTTTCTGTTGTTCTACCTTCAAGGTACTGACTCTTTCCTCTGTCATCTACAGTGTCCTACTGAGCCAATTTACTGCGTTGCAAAAATTTTAGTTATATTTTTTTCCATTCTAATTGTTAATTATGTTCTTTTTTATATCTTTCTGTCCTGAGACTTACTTTCATTTCATTCAATCCCAACTGCAATAGATTATTGAAGCTTTTTTATAATGGTTCCTTCCAAACTCATTGGAAATCCCAACACCTAGGTCATCATTGATCTTGGCGATCTTTGGATTGTGTGGCATATTCAAGATGACATTTTTCTGGACATTGGCATGGTGACTGTTCTTAATTATCCATCTTGCATATTTGGGGTGTTATGTCATGTGACTCTGGATCTTCTTCATTCTGGTGTGTGAGCAGGTGGTGGGTCTACAGGAGTGTGGCTAGTATGGGAAGCCCAAGTTATGTGCTCAAACCAGAAGAAGAAACAATGGCTGGCCAAACATAGCCGTGAAGTTACAGTGTACCTGTGGGGAATGTCACATCTTCCTGTCATTCTTACCAGAAGCAAGAGATGAGGGCACACGACAGCTAAAAACATGTTGTTTGCTGAATTTATTTCTGTGCATGGATGAGGCCTTTCTAAGGGCCCAAAGTCTACTTGGGAGTGGAAGATTTTAGGAAAAGTGTGTTCCATGTATGGATGTCAGTTGAGAAATTTTGTTTATGTTGGTGGAAGAAGGATGGGCTTACGGAGATGGCTGGCATTGCTGTTGGGCTTGTTCAAAACTCAAGTCAAGGTGGCCCCTCTTATGAGTGTCCTCATCCTAGATATCGTCCTCCCAGGAGTTGCAGAGGGAGCTCAGGCCTCATAGAAAAGGTGAGCCTGAGCTGGTGGGCTGACTGGTGTGAAATGAGACACAAGTTCCCCTCTCTACTCACTTTTGCAAATGCCAGCTTGGGAATGACCTTTACCCTCATCCAAGCCATCACAGTGGAGTCACAAAGGGAGCATAGCCTGGTAGTCAGCTCACCTGGAATGCCCAAAGGCTAGACTCTCCCTCTCTCTTCATCAGCCTGGGGCAGGTTGGGGTCCTCTCACATCCACTCTGGCACTCTCTAGGGGAAGCAGACCACTCACCACTGAACAGAGGACCAGGGGTCTCATGAAGTATTCTCCTTTCAGGCCTACCCCCAGGACCATGCCCAGCCCTGGTCCAGCCTCCTCTGGGCTGCAAACCCCAGGTGCTTGCCTCCTGACTGGCAACCTCTTGCTCTGTTTAGCCAAAGCGAGCCTCTCCTCTTGCACTGGGGAACCCACATCACACAGAACTGCTGGAGTAGGGTGACTTTTCAGATCATCGCAATAAGACAGGATGAAGAGAATATCTTTGAACCCCCCAAAGTACGGATCAGGCATTTCAAACCATCTCTGTTTCTTCCAGAACAGCTCTCTCTACAGTCCATCATGACTGACCCCACAGATGGGGGAGTCCATTCACTCAGGGCAAATTAAGACATGTCTTTGGGAAACTCTGTTGCCAAAATTAACCCTGAACATTTCCTTCAAGGTGTGGGTTTCCTGAAATGGAAGTGAGCTCCTTAAACCACACTCTCAAATTCAGCATTTCAATTCCACAGGGGAAAACTGAAGACGGTTTAAACTTGCTCATACTGCACCCGTCAGTTTGGCAGCAGTGGGAGGACCTGACTGCAGGGTGGTGAGCTGGAGGGGCTGTTCCAGGTGCAGCTGCAGCCATGCCCTAAGTAGACTCGCCTGAAACAGGGTTCTCAGAGTGTCACATCACACAGTGAGTCTCAAGGGAGTATGGTTGTGCTGCAACTTGTAGAAACCTCGGTAGACCTCTGCTTTCCACTGTGAAAAGGAAGAAAACCCTGTGGGACAATGCTACACAAATCCAGGAATGGTCTCCCCAGTTCAGCTTCACAAATGGCCCCACTCTCCTACTCGCTCATGCCCCAAACCAAAATGCCCTCCTGGACTCCCTTCCAGTAAACACCCATCTGCCTGGGTTGCTCTCCTCTGCCCATTGAGCTGATGTCCCTGTGGAGGACTGAGTGAAAACTACGCAATGCCCTGTATCCCACACTGGTCCTGCTCAGACCTCCTGTGGATTCCTCAGTCTACCGCACCCTTTAGCGCCCCATGTCTGCATGTCACCCCCTTTCACTACCTATCTCCCCTGGAGTGCTGCTCCCAAACTCCATGCACCATACCACTTAGGGTTGCCGCAGGAACTCCTCAGAGAACACCTCCCTCTACAAACTAGTCCATCGCCCAGTCCCCTCTGTCCATCCCCTGAGCTCACACACTGGTCCCAGGAGTCACCGACATTGCTTCACTTCACTGGGTCAGTGTCTCTCAGGATGCTACCTCCATGAGCCCAGGGACGGATCCCTTCCATCTGTTTAGTGTCCAGTAGGCCTTTGGCACTTGTGAATGCACTGCTCTCGAGGCAAGTCACATGGGAAGAAACAATCCAACTCAATCTAGTTGTATGCAATATGGAGTAATATTTGAACAGTAGCTATCCATCCAAGAGTCCCACTTGGACCCCCAAATCTTTACTAAGTGCTTCTTCCTTAAAGCATTGTCCTGCTGAGAAGGAGACAGTACTCCCTGGGGCCCAGCCTGAGCCTGCTTTGTTGCTGAGGAAACCATGCACTGAAACCAAAAGCAGATGAGACCTACAGCAGATAGAGCCTCAGGACAGCAGGACCATGGTAGGGGGCTGGGGACTAAAGCCACAGTGCTAAGAGACCCATGGCCCCACAAGTTGGGAAGCTTTCACACCCTCGATGCTTCACACACACATGAAGCATGCACTGCCCGAACCCACCTTTCAGCCCACGCTCTCTTGGGCAGCAGGACTAGTGGCGATGAGGTGGAAAATGTTTTCCTCATGTCCCTCATGAGGGTTCTGCAGCCATCCCCAGCTTCTGCATTCAGGGCCACTGCAGGCTTATGCAGACGACTATGGTACATAACTGTCTCATTACGCCTCTGGTCCAGGGGCAGAAGAGCCTGCCAGGTAGGGTGCATCCAGGGCACCCTGAGCCTCAGGCTGGCTGGCCGTGGGGAATGCAGGAGTAACTTGTGCCCAGAGCCCCTCAGCATCACATGGGGACCATGCACAACACAGCCTCTGGCTTGTCTTGCAGGTGGATTTGGAGGCCGTTGGGGAAGCGGCTCAGTCAGCCAAGATGGCTGTGAGGACACTGCAGACATAGGATGAGGCTGGAGAAGACTCTGTCCTGTCATGTCTCCACATCCCAGGCTTACTGGTTCCTTCTACACAACCCAGGGAGCAGAACAGGAACTTGGGATAAGGGGGGTGGGACAGCAGGTTAATTGGCTTCTCAACTTTGGTCATGAACAGGTAGCTATTTTCTTTTTTTTTTTTAGGACACCTTAAATTTTTAATCCTTTCTTTACAGGTTACCTAGACCACGTCTGTTTAAGAAAACTGTAGAAAGTTAGTACCTGCCACAAGCAAACGCCAGGCTGCGGCACGTGTCGATTTTCCGCAGAGTCCTGCTTTGCAGGGTCTCCACTCACACTCGCTGGAATCCGTTGCGGCAGAGTTTAGTCCACAGGTCG
>NC_058420.1:557470-560540 GCF_002201575.2 Neomonachus schauinslandi
GTAAAAAATTCTGTAAGAATTTTTTACGGTCCTTAGAGTATTCTTCAGCTAGGTCAGCCCGAAGTGGGTGCTCGGGCTGGGGTTCATTCACCAGTGCTGTGAGGGACTGGATTACTTGGCCGGTTCTGGTTGCTGGCTTCCAGTTTTCAGCATTAATTCCTGGCAGACAGACCTGCCCCTTTTCATTGATGTTCGGGTGACAGATCTTTGTTTTAAATATGATCTTCGGTGCTTTGAGTGGGTACTCTGCTGGAGAGTTGATTTCGATTCTGAAAGCCCCCTTATCATATGGAGGGTTGTCAGGAACAATAAGCCCTCACCAAGTCAATAAATTAGCTTCATCAACCTGGATGTTACGGAAGTCTTTCATTCCACATTTGTTGATTTCGTCAAGCTCCTTCATCAGCCTCCTGCTGGCCGCTATCTTGGATCTGGCACGGCTTGAACAGGCAGCAATTTTATCTACTCTACTGCCTATTTTACATAAGCTAAACTTTCCCTGCTTGTCACCATCTTGGATCCCAGGTTTCTCCAAGTGCATGATGATGTGGGAAAGTTCTTGGACACTCTGTGACCTTTCAGGCTTCAGCAGGCCTAAGGTCAAGTGGCTGTTAGCAGGTGTGGGGGTGTAGAGCTTGCTGGGCAGGGCAGCCAGCTCACATCCTGGGGGATCCACTGCCAAACCTGACCCCTGCTGAGCCCTGCTTCTGGAGGGAAGGGATCTCACAGCCCTGAAACCCAAAGACAGAAGCTCACATTCCCAGAGCCAGGTTGGCCCCCCATCTCTCCTCATTCCTCACCTACACGTCCCCTAACAGAGCCAGCCCGGACCCCACGGGAGATCCAGCACCATCAGCATCAGTAGGAGGAGAGTCAACTACTGAATGAAAACTCTAGTCCCATTCTCTCCATGTCTGGAAAAGCAAACACCGTACCTGGGGTTATCGTGGAGTGGGTAGCGGGCAGAGGGTGCAGGTGGACTGCAGCTGACACAGAATTAGCTGGATTTCTTGACACTGCCTTTTTCTTTGTCTCTGGAGAAAAAGAGAGGTGATTAACTGAGGTTTTAGCATTTCTCATTTCAGCAGATATAATCAAACAAATAATGGCAAATAGTCTTTTATGTGCACAAAGCTTTCCACATTTCTAGAAAAGAAAATGCTCAATTGACAGGGACCTGCAGAGCAGAACTGGATAGAGCCCAGGGGTCCTCAGGCCTGACATGCAGTCTGGATACGACAGAGCTTGGAACTGTGCTATGGAGTGACGTTGGAGACCTTTAAACTGTATTTCCAGGTGATAAATTTAGAGAGAAAGTATGTTTCACAACATTAGTTTGTGGGTATTATACTCTAACCCCGTTCATTAACCCCCTTTTTTTCAGTTTTAGAGGTAGAATTTACTGATTCATCAGTTGCATATAACACCAGCGCTCATTACATCACCTGTCTCCTTGACACCCATCACCCAGTTACCCCGTCCCCCACCCATCTCCCCTCCAACAACCTCAGTTTGTTTCCTATAGTTGAGACTCTCTTGGGACACCTGGGTGGCTCAGTCCATTAAGCGCTTACCTTTGGCTCAGGTCATGAACCTGGAGTCCTGGGATCCAGCCCCATGCTGGGCTCCCTGCTAAGTGGGGAGACTGCTTCTCTCTCTGCCTCTGCCCCTCACCCCGCTCATGCTCTCGCATATAAATTATTTTCTTAAGAGTCTCTTTTGCTTTGTCTACCTCCCTGACTTATTTTATTTCCCCCTTCCCCTGTGTTCATCCATTTTCTTTCTTAAATTCCACATGATTAACATCATATAATTGTGTTCCTGATTGACTTATTTCACTTAGCATAAAAACCTCTAGTTCCATCCCCCTGGTTGCAAATGGCAAGATTTCATGATTTTTGATGGCTGAGTAGTACTCCAATGTGTATATATAGCAGATCTTCTTTATCCATTCATCTGTCGATGGACACCTGGGCTCTTTCCTTACTCTGGCTATTATGAACATTGCTGCTCTAACCATTGGGGGCATGTGCCCCTGGAATCAGTATGTTTGTATCCTTTGTATAAACACCTACTAGTGCAATCCTGGGATTTGGGTAGCTCTATTTTTCATTTTGAGGAACCTCCATGCTGTTCTCCAGAGTGGCTGCACCACCTTGCATTCCCACCAACAGGGTAGGAGGATCCCTTTCCTCCGCCTCCTCACCAGCACCTGTTGCCTCTTGTGTTGTTAATGTCAGCCATTCTGACAGGTGTGCGGTGGCCGCATACCATGGTTTGGATTCGGATTTCCCTGACGATGAGTGACGTTCAGCATAGTTTCATGTGTCTGCTGGTCGTCTGTAAGTCTTCTTAGAGCAATGTCGCTCATGTCTATTTAATGTGCCCTTTCGGGGTAACTCATCCTGGTTTTGATTTCAGCACAGCAGCTTCCCGGGCAGTGACTGTCTTTGCCCTTGACTCTGGTGCTTCAGCATCACAGGGTAGACTCCGCCTTAAGGCCCGAGAGTTCATTTCCCCTCTTTCTGGCACTGGGCAAGGACTCCACCTCTGCACCCCGCCCGTCCCCCAGGCGCCCGACTGCACACACGCAGCCAGGAGCAGCCCGGCCTCCCTCATAGTGCCATGCATGCCGGCCCACGTCCCTGCTCCAACCCACGGTTTGCAGAACAGAGCCCACGCTCGTTAACGGGACACAGTGACCCACACGGAGAGCCGCGACCCCCCTGCGCCCCTGCAGACACTCCCCAGGCGGAGGCCGCCTGCCCAGCCCACTCCCCACCCTCTGACTCCCGCCCACACGCATCGTGGGCGCCCAGCCCCACGCTCTCCCTCAGGGGTCCCAGAGGCCGCCTCTGCCTGTCCACTCAGCATCACTGCCTGGTCCAGACGAGCTGGCTGCAAGCTTTGTGCACCAGGCCCCGAGCACCGCACCCCATACCGCCTTCTGAGAATGTGAGCCCGAGGATGCAGACCGTGCACGGGACGCAGAAACCTCCTCCTGCCTCCTGGCAATGCACCGTGACCACGTACTTGGCTCCCAAGCGGTGCCCCCATTGCCAAACAGGGA
>NC_058420.1:560640-574311 GCF_002201575.2 Neomonachus schauinslandi
AATGTCAGTGGTTCAGGGCTGGATGCCAAGATCTGGCTGGTGCTTGCCGCCATCCAGAGTGCAGTACCCATGTAGGGTCACTGTGCCCAGATGTTGGTGCTTCCATGGCCTGCAGGCCTCTGGCCTGGGCTGGCTTCAGCCTGATGTCTTGGCTACACACCACCTGGGCAGCCTTTTATCATTTGGGGTATTTTCTCCTGAGCGAGCAAAGGATGCCAAGGCTAAAGACAAGAGGAAGACCAGCAGCTGGGAGAGCTCTCCATGGGAATCAAAGCCATCGATAAACTTTGAGAGAACTGGGTGGATTTTAACACAAGCAAGAACAGTAATAAATAACTCTCCAAGAAACAGTTTAAGCTAACAAATTCCCTCCCAATGGCTGTGAAATTACATTAACATTTAAAATAAAATTCTGTTTTTTTGGAGAGACTGGGTGGCTCAGATGGTTAAGTGTCTGCCCTCAGCTCATGTCATGATCTCCAGGTCCTGTGATCAGCCCTATGTGCATCTCCCAAGTCAGTGGGGAGTCTGCTGCTTCTTCTCCCTCTGCCTCTCCCCCCAGCTTGTTCTTTCTGTGTCTCTGTGTCTCTCCCTCAAATGAATAAATAAAATCTTTACAAACAAAAATAATAAAATTTAAATATTTTTAAAAATCTGCTTTTTAATTTTGTTTACAAGAAGGGCAAGATTGAAAGACCTTGCCGGAAGGCCAGGGCTGCCTGGGCATGGCCCAGCATGAGGAGGGAGCTGGGAGGAACGGAGGAGACCCAGGCCCTGACCTCGAGGACTCCTATGCTGAGGACATGGAAGGGAACATGGGCTGCTGCGTGGGTCACCTCCCGGAGTGGGGGTTGCATGAACTTCAGGATGTCGGTCAGCTTTAAATAAATAGTTGTGTTGGAATGCAAAAGAAGACTTTCAGGATGTCTGTGATGCACAGCTCAGGATCATAGTCACTACTGCCCCACGCTACTCACTGCCTTCTCCAGATGGTGGGCAGGGGTCTCCATGGCTCTAGAAAGTGTCTGTGAACCCTAGGGAGCTGACAGCACAACCTGCCCATCGTGGTCAACACTGTTCACACACACTGACTGCTCTAGAGCTCAAGGCCAGCTGCTGAGGGGGGTGCCAATCCGATAGAAAGGAAAAGTGAAGCAGAGTGTCTACACACAGGTCTTTCTACATAGACCATCTCTAACCCGAAGACTCACAGCCTTTGTGGCAAAATGTGGCTCCAAACTTGGGCCACTTAAAGTCTCTGTTTGCAACAAGCACTTTCACATTCCATTGGCCAAAGCAAGTCAAGCAGCCAAGCCCATTCAGAGAGAAAAGTAAATTTGATCCATCCGGAGGGCTGTGACCAGGAAGGGAAGGTGAAAACATGGGAACAGATAATACAGTGTACTTTACTTTCCTAGCCTATAATCCCCTCAACAGAACGATCTTTATTCTGTTTCCAGTGCCCAGCACAACATCTGGCATTAGTAAATGAAGCCAAGATGTTTGAGGAAAAGACTATGACCAGTTTTTTCTAAACCTGGTTATAGCTCTAATTCTTTTCATTTTGGATCCAGAAGGATTTAGGTTTGAATGCAAGCACCCTCATATGTAGCTCAGGATTTGGGGGCAGTAACATCAAGAATAGTAAAATTAAGAACAGACAGTATTTCTTGAGTGCTTACTGTGTGCTAGAAAGCCTGCTAAAGGTTTTAAGTTTCCTATGTCATTTCAAAATAAAGCAGATATACAATGTATGCCCAGGGCAGAAATTGAACCCATGTTGTGAGATTTTGCTGGTAATGTTTGAGATTTGTCTTTCTTGAGATCCCATGAGCAGGGCCAACGAACATTAAAAGTTGAAAATCTCCTTTATTTTATCAATGTCTAGCATGTCTTTTAATTACAGTGCCTCAGTCATTTACTCTTATTGCTGAGGTCCAAAGTTTAGAACAAATATACTATGACAATGGTTGGAAGCAGCACAAATGTAAATTTTAATTAATTTACTAAATATAAAATAAGTATTTTTTAGAACAATGCAAACTGGTCAAGTGAGAGCAAAATATATTCCTACAACAGAAATTTCATAATGGATCCCGTTTGGCTGCTGCCAGTTTATCCATTTCCTCTCACTATAGACGTCCCAGAAAATATTTCTCTAGACATTTTCTCAAAGCCCCCTTGACGTCTTTGTTCCTCACACTGTAGATAAGGCGGTTCTACACAGGTATGAAGATGGTGTAAGAAGCAGAGACCACCTTGTCATGGGCCACTGAGCGGTAGGATTTGGGCCGCAAGTAGATGAGTAGGAGAGTGCCACAGAAGAGCCCCACCACAGCCAGGTGAGAGGAGCAGGTGACAAACGCTTTCTTCTGAGCTGCAGTGGACCGCATGCGGAGCCCAGCAGCCAAGATGAGACTGTAGGAATGCAAAGTGAGAGACAGAGGGATCAAGAGCATCAGGAGGCAACACACATACGGGAAAAACTTTAAAAAGGTAGTGTGGGCACAGGGAAGGTGCGTGAGTGTGGGTGCCTCACAAAAGAAGTGGTTGATTTCTCGAGAATGGCAGTAAGGGAAGCTCAGGGTGGCACCAGGCTGTATCAGCCCATCCACCCCTCCCAGAAGCCAGGAGCCTGTGGTCACGTGCAAGCAGAGCTTCTGATTCATGAGGATGGGGTAGCGCAGGGGGTGACGTATGGCCACATAGCGGTCATAGGCCATGGCCGCTAAAAGGAAGCACTCACCCTCTCCCAGAATGGGAAACAGTAAAATCTGGGCTCCACAGCCAGCAGGAGAGATGGACCTGGTGCCCATCAGGTAGTTGATTGCCATTTGGAGGACTATGGTGGAGACCAGCATCATGTCCATGAGGGAGAGCTGGCTAAGCAGCAAGTACATGGGTGTGTGCCGCTGGGGTCCTCATGGATGAGCACAATCATGAGGGCATTGCCCATCAGGGAGATGAGGAAGAGCATGAGCACCCTTGAAAAGAGGAACAGATGGGTCTGAGTGTAGTTAAAAAGCCCTAAAAGAATGGAGTTTATCTCTGTGGTGTCATTTGCATCTTCCATGGCTCCATTCATGCCTGGAAGACAAGGAATGAGAGTTGCTTGGAGCTAAGTTTAGGCATTTACTTAAGAAGAGGTGGTCAAATGACATAGAAACCAAAATCAGACTTGGAGGAATAATTACATGTTTAATCTTTCACTTTGTGACAGGATATTTGCCTTAGCATCCTATCACACTGCTCTGCTGTTATTACACAATATTTTTTAACCCTAAGATTATTGCATAACAGGTATATATCGCAGTACACATTACATTTCTATTATTTCTCTATGTCTTGTTAGTATGCCTCACATAATTTACTCATGATGTTAGGAAATAATACGAAATTCCAGTTTTCTAAAGTTTGTGTACTTCTGTGTTGAAAGAGCCTCATAGTCCCACATTTTAGTCCATATTGATGTGATATATCTCTTAATTATGACTTTTCCATGTTTCTCATATGCTCAAAATAGTTTCTCAAGATTTCCTTCAATGCCATGAGGAATTGTTTTAATATAAAAAATACACAAAACTAAATGTAAAACTACTATAAGTCAGATTGCAGGTGAGGGACACAAAATGGCTATATTTCTCTATTTTACATGTGCATTCAGCATATGGTTTCAATATACCAGGCTCCCAGCTACCACAGATACTGCTCTGGAGCACCTATCACCAGACAGGCTATGTCATCATGGTGTGTACTTGTGATTACAGGGAATTCGTCTCAGTTTAGAGAACTTGCAACAATTAATTTTTATACCTAATATGTACTCACAGAATGCTGAATTTAATTAAATGTGTGCATTATAAAAATAAATTTCATAAATGAATATAACCCTAGGGAACATAAAAAAAGTTTTAATTTGCAGCCTTAAACACTTTGTTACCAGTAATCACACATCTTTAAAGATAGGAGATAAATTTATTTATTAACAGATTAAATTAATTAGCAAATTGATTCCATTTTAATTATCTCGTTAGTTGGTTAATTATCTAACTGGTTAAGGAAGACATGTTCAAATAAATTTATGCCCCAAATTACTCTGAAGTACAGCATCACCTGTGAATAAAATAGGAAACATCTCCTTTAATTGTAGGGATTAATTGTCTTTTCCCTAAAGCCTCAAACTTTAATTTTTCTTATCTATAAGTATCTATGGTAGTAGAATTAGATGCACATGCAAATGACTTTCTCTTTTATATTTATGTGACATTTGTCTTTTCCTTAGAAATTCACTCTTTTATAGACAGCAATAGATTAATGATTACCAAAATGATTATGTTTGGGATTTTTTAATAATCTATACAATATCGACTCCTTATTTAGTTTTTATGTAAATTAATTGGTAAGCAGGGCAAAATTTTTAAATGGGCAGTATCTTTTGTAAATATTAGCACTGTTTTCAGTGACTAGCATATATGACCACTAACCATTATATCACTAAGTGATATAGAGGTTCTTTTCATCAAAATAGCTATAAATAAGACATTATAATAAGCTTATGAGTTTAGTAAGTTATTAGTTACTGCTCCATTTATTACACAATTTATGTATAGCATAACATATAACATATTAATGAGTAGGATATTTCTAATTTTCTATTAACATAATTTATGGCCTCATGCATGCGGCAAGACTTTAGTAAATAATATATGTGTTCTTTGTGGATTTGTCTGTTCGTGTCTTCTGGCAATTTCTTGACTGGAGTTTTTGGGATTTGGAGGTTGAGTTTGATGAGTTCTTCATAGTTCTTCATAGATTTTGGAGACAAGACCTTTATCTGATAGGTGAGTTGCAAATGTCTTCTTCCATTGTGGAGCCTGCTTTTAGTTTTGTTGATTGTTTCTTTTGCTGTGCAAAAGCTTTTGTTCCCCCGAGGATGTCCCAATGGTTCATGTTTGGTTTTGTTTCCCTTGCATCTGGAAACGTGTCTAGGAAGAAGTTGTTGTGGCCAAGGTCAAAGAGTGTGTTGTTTGTATTCTGCTCTAGGATTTTGGGGGATTCCTTGCTCACATTTAGGTCTTTCATGCATTTTGAGTTTATTTTTGTGTATGGTGTAAGAAAGTGGTCCGGGTTCATTCTTCTGCATGTGGCTGTCTAATTTTCCCAACACCATCTGTTGAAGAGATTGTCTTTTTTTCCATTGGCTATTCCTTCCCCCTTTGTCAAAGATTAGTTGACCGTAGAGTTGAGGGTCAATTCCTGGGTCCTCTATTCTGCTCCATTGATCTAGGTGTCTGGTTTTGTGCGAGTTCCATACTGTCTTGGTGATGACAGCTTTGAAATAGAGCTTGAAGTCTGGAATTGTGATGCCTCCGGTGTTGGTTCTCTTTTTCAACACTCTGTTGGCCTTTGGGAGTCTTTTCTGGTTCTACACAAATTTTAGGATTGTTTGTTCCAGCTCCCTGAAAAATGTTGATGATTGCTTTGAATGTGTAGATTCTTTGGGTAGCATAGGTATTTTCACAATATTTGTTCTTCCACTCCATGAGCATGGAATATTTTTCCGTTTCTTAGTGTCTTCCTCTACTTCTTTCCTAAGGGTTCTATAGTTTTCAGAGTATAGATCCTTTACCTCTTATGTTAGGTTCAATCCTAGGTATCACATGTTTTTCGGGGCAATTGTAAGTGGAATCGATTCCTTGATTTCTCTTTCTTCTGCCTCATGGTTAGTGTACAGGAATGCAACTGCCTTTGTGCATTGGTTTGATATCCTGAGATTTTGCGGAATTGCTGTATCGGTTCCAGCAGTTTTTGGATGGAGTCTTTTGGGTTTTCCACAAAGAATACCTTGTCATCTGCAAAGAGTGTGAGATTGACTTCTTTGTTGCCACTTTGGGTGCCTTTTATCACTTTTTGTTCTCTGATTGCTGAGGGTAGGACTGCCAGTAGTATGTTGAACAACAGTGCTGAGAGTGGACATCCCTGTCGTGTTGCTGACCGTGGGGGAGAAGCTCTCTGTTTCTTTCTGATGGGGATGATATTTGCTGTGGTCTTTCATGATATTGAGGTATTTTTTCTTTCTCTACATGGCGCATTGTTTTTATCAAGAAAGCATGCTGTATTTTGTCAAATGCATTACCTGCATCTGTTGAGATGATCATATGGTTCTTGTCCTTTCTTTTATTAATGTGGTGTATCCCATTGGATTGATTTACAGATGTGAACCACCCCTGCATCCCAGGAATAAGTCCCCCTTGGCTGTGGTGAATAATCCTTTGAATGTACTGTTGGATCCTATTAGCGATGATATTGGGGAGCAGGTTTGCATCCATGTTCATCTGGGATATTGGTCTGAAATTCTCCTTTATGGTGGTGTCTTTGTCTGGTTTTGGGATCAAGGTAATGCTGACCTCATAGAGTGAGTCTGGAAGTTTTCCTTCCATTTCTATTTTTTGGAACAGTTTCAGAAGAATAGGTATTAATTCTTCTTTAAATATTTGCTAGAATTCCCCTGGAAAGCCATCAGGCCCAAGACTGGTTTGTTGGTAGGGTTTTGATTCCGTTGCTTTGCAGGTTACGGGTCTGGTTTGGTTTTCTATTTCTTCCTGTTTCAGTTTTGGTAGCTTATAGATTTCTAGGAATGCCTCCATTTCTTCCAGATTACCTAATTTGTTGGCATTTCATTGCAAATAATATTCTCTTACGATTGTCTGTGTTTCTTCCATGTTGGTTGAGAGCTCTCCTTTTTCATTCACGGTTTTTGTTTTTGTTTTTTTGGGGGGTCTTTCTCTTTTCTTATTGATAAGTCTGGCTAGGGTTTGATCCATCTTCCTAACTCTTTCAAAGAACCAGCTCTTAGTTTCATTGACCTGTTCTACTTTTTTTTAAATTTCTATATCATTGATTTCCACTCTAATCTTTATTATTTCTCTTCACCTGCTGGATTTAGGCTTTATTTGCTGTTCTTTCTTTAGCTCCTTTAGGTTTAAGGTCAGGTCGTGTGTTGGAGAATATAACTTGTTTCTTCAGGAAAGCCTGTATTGCCATATACTTCCCTTTAGGACTGACTTTGCTGCATCCCAAAGGCTCTGAGTTGTCCCACTTCCATTTTCATTTGTTTCCGTGTATTTTTTTATTCTTCTTTAATCTCCTGGTTCTCCATTTTCAGTAGGATGCTCTTTAACCTCCACGTATTCGTGGTCCTTCCACATTTTTCTTGTGGTTAACTTCAAGATTCATAGCGCTGTGGTCTAAAGATATGCATGGTATCATGTCAATCTTTTTGTACTGGTGAGACCTAATTTCTCACCCAGTATGTGATCTATTCTGGAGAATGTTCCATGTACACGCCAAAAGTATGTGTTTCCTGCTCTTTTAGGTGGCAGTGCTCTGAATATCTCTGTGCAGTCCCACTGGTCCCGTGTGTCATTCAAAGCCCTTGTTTCCTTGTTGATCTTCTGCTTAGATGATCCATCCATTGCTGTGAGTGGGGTGTTAAAGTCCTCTACTAGTATTGTATTATTATCAATGAGGTTCTTTAATTTTGTTATTCATTGGTGTATATATTTGGCCGCTCCAAACTTAGGGATATAAATACTTATAATTGTTAGATCTTTGGGTTGGATAGACCCTTTTATTATGATAGAGTGTCCTTCTTCATCTCTTATAATAGGCTTTGGTTTAAAATCTAGTTTGTCTGGTATATAAGGATGGCCCCATCAGCTTTCTGTTCATGTCCATGAGTGTGATAAAGGATTCGCCATGCCCTCATTTTCAATCTGGATGTGTCTTTGGCTCCACAATGAGTTGCTTGTAAGCAGCATATTGATAGGTCTTGTTTTTTTGTTTTTGATTTTGTTTTTGTTTTTGTTTTTTAATCCATGCTGATAGCCTGTGTCTTCTGATTGGAGCACTGAGTCCATTTACATCAGAGTAAATTATTGAAAGGAATGAATTCAGTGCCATTGATTTACCTGCAAAGGTGCTCTATCTCTATATGGTCTCTGTTCCTTTCTGGATTTTTGTTACCTTTGGGCTCTGTCTCCACTCAAAGGATCCCCCAAAATATTTCTTTTGGGGTTGGTTTAGTGTTCATAATCCTTAACTTTTTGTTTGTCCCGGAAATATTTTATCTGTCCCTCTACTCTGAATGACAGGCTCTTGACTGCATACGTTTCCCATTTAGCACATTGAATATATCATGCAGTGCTTTCTGGGCTGCCAGGTCTCTGGGGACACGTGTGCTGCTGGACTTATGTATCTATCCTTGTAGGTTAAGGCCCTCTTGTCCTGAGCTGTGTTCAGGATTTTTTTTTTCTTTATTGTTGAAATTTGGAAGCTTGACTATTATATGGTGACATATTTTTATTTTATTGATTTTAGAGGGGTTCTCTGTGCCTCCTGGACTTGAGTACATGTTTCCTTCTCCTGGGTCCTCAGCTCCAATTTATTGAAATAAACCTTCTCCCCCTCTGTCCCTCTCCTCATCTTCTGGGACCCCTATTATCTGGATATTCTTTCACTTTAGGGAAGTACTGAGTTGTCAAAATCTCCCCTCATGATCCAATACTTTTCTTTCTCTCTTCTTCTTCAGCTTCCTTATTTTCCATTAGTTTAGCTTGTATATCACTGACTTCCTCTTCTGGCTCATTCACTGTCCTTTTAATAGTCTTCATTGGGGACTGAATCTCTGTAATGGAACTTTTAATTTGGGCCTGTCTAGATTTGGGTTCTTTTATTTCTACAGTGAGGCAACTGGATGCCTGTCCAACCCCATCCACAAAAAGGACGTCAAAAGGTAGCAGACTTCAACAAAAGAGCTACACCCATAAAATGCCTAGATGAAAATGGGGCAGAATGCTCTTAACAACCCCCCTTTTTTAATGGGCTCCATGACCAAAGCGGGGCTTGAACTCAAGATTCTGAGATCAAGAGTCAGATGGTGTGCCCGCTGAGCCAGCCAAGAATCTATTAAAAGTATGGAGCACAGAGGTGTCAGAATATATCTATTCATTTGTTCATCTTAACACACAATGTTTTTGGAAGAATGTTTCTTGATATCATTCTTGATACTGATTTTTGGATTGAACACCAGAAGCAAAGGCTACAAAGCAAAATTAACAGCTGGGACTACACCAAACTAAAAAGCTTCTGCACAGCCAAGGAAATCACCGATCATCAACACATTGAAAAGACAACATACTGAGTGCGAGAAAATGTTTGCGAACTACCTAACTGAAAAAGGGTTCATATCCAAAATATTGAAGAACTCATCCAATTCAATAACACAAAACTTAGCATTTAAGATGCTACCTGGAGGCTCTGTGACATACTCAGGATCCGACGGGGGAGCCTGGAGCCAGCACCAGATACTCGCCAAAGCCATTGCTGATGAACTATTGATTCTGAACTTACGTGACTAGGAGTCTAGAGAACTGGAATAAAATCACAGCCATGTAAGCACTAAACTAAATTGCCATAATAAAACCATATACTTCTGAAAAGAGACAACTCCAAAATAAATAAAACGATAACATTCAGACATGGCACATACGCCAAATATCCTTCCCTTTCTTCTCTTTTGGAGAGTCTCGTGTTGCTCCTTACCTGAAATCTTCATCAGCTTCATCAGGAACTGTCACCTCCATAGAACTCCATTTGTAGACTTTTTACCAATACTTTTGACATTGTCATATATAAGGTTTGCCTAAGACTGTAAGTTTCTTTCAGCTGTGACCTTCATCTTCTATTTTTCTCTTTTATTTTCCAAAAACCTAGTAGAGAAGATTGTATTTGCTAAATAAGTAAATCCATTCTATTTTTTTTAAATAAAATAAGTGGAGTGAAAATTGACAACTCTAAAAGCAAAAAACTCAAATATAAATACAAAAATCAAAGAAAATCCATGACTAAAATAAAAAACTAAAAATGATTAAGTATAAGAATAAAATACTAATTAAAAATAAGCCGAGAAGAAATTCTAAAATGCAATCATGTAAAAACATGCATATAATGGAAAATCGCTTTGACGTTCAATGAATCAGAGCATAGATAACCATGTCAGGCGTGGCTACAGATTTGGGGAAGATGAAGCCAGTGTCCCTTCTGAGTTGTGCAGGCTGCTCGCTACATTAAAGAGCAGAACCCAGATGAGAAGGACAGTTGCAGCAGAAGCAGCAAGAGAGCAGAGCCCTACGAAGGAGGGGTGGGGGACACAGCTGGAACAACTCCAGAAGCAAGCTGCCCTGGTTTTGAGCACTTCACAGCAACAATAGGAGAGAGAGCTCTGTGAGGCTAGACGGTCTCTCTGAGTCATAGGGCTTCCCACAAATCCAAGAAAATCTTTAAAAAAAATTAAAATAAATAAAATAATTATTTTTTATTTTTATTTTGTAAATTTTATTTATTTATTTTCTTATTAGAGAGAGAGAGTGCACAAGCAGAGGGAGCAGCAGAGAGGGAGAAGCAGGCTCCCCACTGAGCAGAGAGCTAAATGCAGGGAACCAGCCAGGACCCTGGGATCATGACCTGAGCCAAAGGCAGTTGCTTCATCAATTGAGCCATCCAGGCACCCCAACAATTTTGTTTTTTAAAACATTATTTCATTGTTTTCTGATAATGATAAGGATTAATCATATGTTTTATATCCAGTGATTTCAGTTATATTTCTCTAATTTTCATCTCTTGAAATGAGTTACTTAATATATTTAAATAAAAGCTACCATTTTTTTTAAATGAAATTTTAACTCAAATTCAAAGGAAAATTGGAGGTCAGCAATGTAAAAATATTTGTGGATGATGAAAAGAATCAGAAGCGTCTCTCTATAATAGATACAATTACAAATTTAATTGCTTATTTGACAATTTGTTTAAGTAGAAATTTGTGACTTTCAATTTATGGATCTAAGAGTAGGAAACTAGTTCCCAAATCTACCAAGGTTGTGAATAAACATGGGAATAGTGTTTCTTCTCTTAGTGATAGATGTTCTGATTTTGGCATAAAGCACACTTTAAGTGCATGTGATTTTAATTTTTTTTAACTCATATTAAAGTCTATTATCATTAATGCACTGGAACTGCATTTACTTAGACTCCTTTAGGATTGGAGTCTGGACTTGTTTACATATGTTGGTGAGTATAGAATGAAAGCTGTTAATTCTAAATATATTTATTTTATATTAATGCCAATTGAACTTTCCTTTAGAATTTCGCCCAAACCAGGGAACTGACTAGGGATATTGGAGGAGGAGGAAGAAGAAGAGGCTGGTTGCTAGGGAAATCTTACTTTGTGTAGAAAGGAGATTCAGGATGCCTTTTAGGTGGTTCTAAGCTAAACACTCATTTTTCTCTTTTCCTACATCTATCAAGTAAAATACTGTTATTTATGTACTTACAATCCATTCTAGGTGACATAGCCTAAAATGAGCACTTTAAATTTATGAAAAATTTTAACAGCATTTAATGTTGTTGATACTTAGCAGAGTATTATCTTTTGGAATAAGAGGAGAGAGAAAAACAGTTTAGTTTTGGATATTTTTAACAAAAGGCCTAAGAACTATGTCCTTTTTGTAAAGAAAAATATATATTATTTATATATATAGTAAAATTTATTTGTATTTATATAAATAAATCTGTATAAACTTTATGTATATATTCTAATTTGACAGGTTAATTTAAACTTTATTTACTTATATAAACTTTACACACTTTATATATATAAATATACATATATATGTACATATGTATACTAATTGGACAGAATTTTTTTAAGATTTTATTTATTCATTTGAGAGAGAGTGAGAGAGCACAAACAGGAGAGGCAGAGGGAGGAAGAGAAGCAGACTCCCTGCTGAGCTGGGAGCCCAATGTGGGGCTCAATCCCAGGACCCTGAGATCATGACCTGAGAGCCAAAGGCAGATGTTTAACCATCTGAGCCACCCAGGTGCCCCAATTTGACATAAATTCAAAGTATATTTAATACTGCTGGAACTTCATGGGCAATCAATTGTGGTTGACGTGTCTGACGATCAAAGACAAGTCAGCTAAAAGAAGGCAAGTGGCTGAATAACCACAGTCTGAAAGTTGTATTGCATGTAAAGTTTCAGATTATACCCAGAACATCCATGTACTAGTCTCTAAATATTAAAAGAACTATATTAAGAGAAGTTTTTATCATTGTATTTGGAGAGAATAAGGGTAGGGTATAGTCTAGATCTTTTACTTGGGTGAGGGAAATGGTATGGAGGCATACTTCCATTTAAGACTATGACATTTTTGTTAATTAAGCATATAAGATTTTTGAATGGGTTATGATCAATAGGCAATAACACTGTGTATGTGTATTTGTGTGTTATAAGTGTGTGTAAAACCTGCAAATAGTTTCCATAACTCCTTTTTTGAGTACATTCATCTTATATCATCAGGTCATTGATTTTTGTACTTCCTTTTCACTTTTTATAATGTGCTCAGAATTCCAAATTACTGTGATAAGGGATACTATTAACATTATTATACCAAAGATGTGTTTCATAATTAGAATTATTTACTGAGGGCGCCTGGGTGGCTCAGTTGGTTAAGCGACTGCCTTGGGCTCAGGTCATGGTCCCGGAATCCTGGGATCGAGACCCACATCAGGCTCCCGGCTAGGCGGAGAGCCTGCTTCTCCCTCTGACCCTATCCCCTCTCATGCTGTTTCTCTCTCTCTCTCTCAAATAAATAAATAAATAAAATCTTTAAAAAAAAAAGAATTATTTACTGAAAAAGTTATCAATTATAAAAGTATTAGTTGAAAAAAATATGAAAATGATTTAAGTTCATGATAGTTAAGCAATTTTTAAAATATTTGTGTTACCAAAAATGTGTTATTGCACATTTAACCATGAAAGAAAGCAAGAGAAGAAAGCATTAGAGAAAAAAATACAAAAGCATCCACAAAACAAGTGATAAAAATATATACATATGTATTTAATTATTAATAAATACATAAATAAATACATATACAAATAATTTGAATGTAAATGGGGTAATGGCTCCAGTCAAAAGACATAGTCTGTCAGAATGGATTAAAAAAAAAAAAACAAAAACAAGAGCCATTTATATGCTGCCTATCAGAGACTCATTTTAGCCCTAAAGATACTTATAGATTGAAAGGAAAGGGATGCAGAAACATCTATCATGAAAATGGTGTCAAAAGAAAGCTGGAGTAGCAATACTTATACTGGATGAAATAGACTTGAAACCGAAGATTGTAACAAGATACAAAAAAGGGCACTATATAATGGTAAAGGGGATAATCCAACAACAAAACATAACAGTTATAAAAGTGTACCCAACATGAGAGCACCCATATCTATAAAATACTTAATAACAAACATTAAGAAACTAATTCATAGTAATACAATAGGAGTAGAGGACTTTAAAACTCCACTTACATCAATGGACAGATCATCCGAACAGGAAATCAACCAGTTGGGGCTTCTGGGTGGCTCAGGCAGTTAAGTGTCTGACTCTTGATTTAGGCTCAGGGCATGATCTCAGGGTTGTGAGAGGAAGCCCCTGTGTCAGGCTCCACTCATGGAGCCTGCTGGAGATTCTCCCTCTCCCTCTCCCTCTCCCTCTGCCCCACTCTCTAAATAAATAATAAATAAATAAATAAATAAATAAATAAATAAATA